>NC_092158.1:7324470-7336970 GCF_045791955.1 Oncorhynchus clarkii lewisi | reverse complement strand
GATCAGTCTGGGTTGATATGGAGATCACAGAGAGATCACAGAGAGATCACAGAGAGATCAGTCTGGGTCACTCCTGTCCACACTTATTTTCTCCCCCAAAATACATTGACCAATTTTGTAAAATGTATTCCAAAGTTTATAAGGCATATTTATAATGATGCCACATTTAGATAGCTGTTAAATGTAGAATCATGAGAGGAGTAGAGATGGTTGATAAGGCATATTTATAATGATGCCACATTTAGATAGCTGTTAATGTAGAATCCGATGATCGTGTTGAACAATAATATAACTCATATTGTGTTAGGGAATCATGAGAGGAGTAGAGATGGTGGGGCTGACCCCTTGACCCCTTGACCTGTAGTGTAGCTGTAGTAGTGCAGAGATGGAGGGGCTGACCCCTTGACCTGTAGTAGTGTAGAGATGGTGGAGCTGACCGCTTGACCCCTTGACTTGTAGTAGTGTAGAGATGGTGGAGCTGACCCCTTGACCTGTAGTAGTGCAGAGATGGTGGAGCTGACCCCTTGACCTGTAGTAGTGTAGAGATGGTGGAGCTGACCGCTTGACCCCTTGACTTGTAGTAGTGTAGAGATGGTGGAGCTGACCCCTTGACCTGTAGTAGTGCAGAGATGGAGGGGCTGACCCCTTGACCTGTAGTAGTGTAGATATGGTGGAGCTGACCCCTTGACCTGTAGTAGTGTAGAGATGGTGGAGCTGACCGCTTGACCTGTAGTAGTGTAGAGATGGTGGAGCTGACCCCTTGACCCCTTGACCTGTAGTAGTGTAGAGATGGTGGAGCTGACCCCTTGACCTGTAGTAGTGTAGAGATGGTGGAGCTGACCCCTTGACCTGTAGTAGTGTAGAGATGGTGGAGCTGACCCCTTGACCCCTTGACCTGTAGTAGTGTAGAGATGGTGGAGCTGACCGCTTGACCCCTTGACCCCTTGACCTGTAGTAGTGTAGAGATGGTGGAGCTGACCCCTTGACCCCTTGACCTGTAGTGTAGCTGTAGTAGTGTAGAGATGGTGGGGCTGACCCCTTGACCCCTTGACCTGTAGTAGTGTAGAGATGGTGGAGCTGACCCCTTGACCCCTTGACCTGTAGTGTAGCTGTAGTAGTGTAGAGATGGTGGGGCTGACCCCTTGACCCCTTGACCTGTAGTGTAGCTGTAGTAGTGTAGATATGGTGGGGCCGACCCCTTGACCCCTTGACCTGTAGTGTAGCTGTAGTAGTGCAGAGATGGTGGAGCTGACCCCTTGGTCTGGTTTAGTCTAGGCTGTTCTGGTTTAGTTTGGGCTGGTCTGGTTTAGTCTGGTCTTGTCTAGTCTGGTTTAGTCTGGTCTGGGCTGGTCTGGTTTAGTCTGGTCTGGTTTAGTTTGGTCTGGGCTGGTCTGGTTTAGTCTGGTCTGGTCTGGTCTGGGCTGGATTAGTCTGGGCTGGTCTGGTTTAGTCTGGTCTGGTCTGGTTTAGTCTGGTCTTGTCTGGTTTAGTCTGGTCTGGGCTGGTCTGGTTTAGTCTAACCTGGATTAGTCTGGTCTGGGCTGGATTAGTCTGGGCTGGTCTGGTTTAGTCTAGTCTGGTCTGGTTTAGGCTGGTCTGGTCTGGTTTAGTCTGGTCTGGTCTGGTTTAGTCTGGGCTGGCTGGTATGGTCATGCTGTAGCCGTGGCATTGCAGGGCACAGGCTCCCCAACTGTGTGTGTTTGTGTGTGTGTTTGGCACAAACTCTCCTGCTCCACAAGCTCTCTCTGATGGCTGCCCTCTCCCTGCCTGGCACACAGCGATGCTGCCCGCTCCCTGCCTGGCACACAGCGATGCTGCCCTCTCCCTGCCTGGCACACAGCGATGCTGCCCTCTCCCTGCCTGGCACACAGCGATGCTGCCCTCTCCCTGCCTGGCACACAGCGATGCTGCCCTCTCCCTGCCTGGCACACAGCGATGCTGCCCTCTCCCTGCCTGGCACACAGCGATGCTGCCCGCTCCCTGCCTGGCACACAGCGATGCTGCCCACTCCCTGCCTGGCACACAGCGATGCTGCCCACTCCCTGCCTGGCACACAGCGATGCTGCCCACTCCCTGCCTGGCACACAGCGATGCTGCCCACTCCCTGCCTGGCACACAGCGATGCTGCCCACTCCCTGCCTGGCACACAGCGATGCTGCCCTCTCCCTGCCTGGCACACAGCGATGCTGCCCTCTCCCTGCCTGGCACACAGCGATGCTGCCCACTCCCTGCCTGGCACACAGCGATGCTGCCCACTCCCTGCCTGGCACACAGCGATGCTGCCCTCTCCCTGCCTGGCACACAGCGATGCTGCCCTCTCCCTGCCTGGCACACAGCGATGCTGCCCTCTCCCTGCCTGGCACAAAGCACACAGCGATGCTGCCCTCTCCCTGCCTGGCACACAGCGATGCTGCCCGCTCCCTGCCTGGCACACAGCGATGCTGCCCTCTCCCTGCCTGGCACACAGCACACAGCAATGCTGCCCGCCACCTGTGATGCCAGTCAGAAAGGCAGGCAGCTTCTCCTCCAAACCTGGTCGCTCTGTCTGCTTCAGGTTTGTGTTAGTCCCAGTCCCTGTAATGGTGTGTTAGTCCCTGTAATGGTGTGTTAGTCCCAGTCCCTGTAATGGTGTGTCAGTCCCTGTAATGGTGTGTTAGTCCCAGTCCCTGTAATGGTGTGTTAGTCCCTGTAATGGTGTGTTAGTCCCAGTCCCTGTAATGATGTGTTAGTCCCTGTAATGGTGTGTTAGTCCCAGTCCCTGTAATGGTGTGTTAGTCCCTGTAATGGTGTATTAGTCCCTGTAATGGTGTGTTAGTCCCAGTCCCTGTAATGGTGTGTCAGTCCCTGTAATGGTGTGTTAGTCCCAGTCCCTGTAATGGTGTGTTAGTCCCTGTAATGGTGTGTTAGTCCCTGTAATGGTGTGTTAGTCCCTGTAATGGTGTGTTAGTCCCTGTACTGGTGTGTTAGTCCCAGTCCCTGTAATGGTGTGTTAGTCCCTATAATGGTGTGTTAGTCCCAGTCCCTGTAATGGTGTGTTAGTCCCAGTCCCTGTAATGGTGTATTAGTCCCTGTAATGGTGTGTTAGTCCCAGTCCCTGTAATGGTGTGTTAGTCCCTGTAATGGTGTGTTAGTCCCTGTAATGGTGTGTTAGTCCCTGTAATGGTGTGTCAGTCCCTGTAATGGTGTGTTAGTCCCAGTCCCTGTAATGGTGTGTTAGTCCCAGTCCCTGTAATGGTGTGTTAGTCCCAGTCCCTGTAATGGTGTGTTAGTCCCAGTCCCTGTAATGGTGTGTTAGTCCCTGTAATGGTGTGTTAGTCCCTGTAATGATGTGTTAGTCCCAGTCCCTGTAATGGTGTGTTAGTCCCAGTCCCTGTAATGGTGTGTTAGTCCCTGTAATGGTGTGTTAGTCCCTGTAATGGTGTGTTAGTCCCTGTAATGGTGTGTTAGTCCCTGTAATGGTGTGTTAGTCCCTGTAATGGTGTGTTAGTCCCTGTAATGGTGTGTTAGTCCCAGTCCCTGTAATGGTGTGTTAGTCCCAGTCCCTGTAATGGTGTGTTAGTCCCTGTAATGGTGTATTAGTCCCTGTAATGGTGTGTTAGTCCCAGTCCCTGTAATGGTGTGTCAGTCCCTGTAATGGTGTGTTAGTCCCAGTCCCTGTAATGGTGTGTTAGTCCCTGTAATGGTGTGTTAGTCCCTGTAATGGTGTGTTAGTCCCTGTAATGGTGTGTTAGTCCCTGTACTGGTGTGTTAGTCCCAGTCCCTGTAATGGTGTGTTAGTCCCTATAATGGTGTGTTAGTCCCAGTCCCTGTAATGGTGTGTTAGTCCCAGTCCCTGTAATGGTGTATTAGTCCCTGTAATGGTGTGTTAGTCCCAGTCCCTGTAATGGTGTGTTAGTCCCTGTAATGGTGTGTTAGTCCCTGTAATGGTGTGTTAGTCCCTGTAATGGTGTGTCAGTCCCTGTAATGGTGTGTTAGTCCCAGTCCCTGTAATGGTGTGTTAGTCCCAGTCCCTGTAATGGTGTGTTAGTCCCAGTCCCTGTAATGGTGTGTTAGTCCCTGTAATGGTGTGTTAGTCCCTGTAATGATGTGTTAGTCCCAGTCCCTGTAATGGTGTGTTAGTCCCAGTCCCTGTAATGGTGTGTTAGTCCCTGTAATGGTGTGTTAGTCCCTGTAATGGTGTGTTAGTCCCTGTAATGGTGTGTTAGTCCCTGTAATGGTGTGTTAGTCCCTGTAATGGTGTGTTAGTCCCAGTCCCTGTAATGGTGTGTTAGTCCCTGTAATGGTGTGTTAGTCCCAGTCCCTGTAATGGTGTGTTAGTCCCTGTAATGGTGTGTTAGTCCCAGTTCCTGATTATGTCAATATTCCTTTGTCCATAACTACAAAAGTCCCTTTGATAAATTAAACCTAAAACCGTACAATCCACACTATCATTCGCACCGTCCAGAGAAACCTTGAAACCCGTGAATCCTGGAAAACTGCAGAGCGGTATCGACTCGGGGGGGAAAACAAAAGACAAGTTTATCGTGGGTTGAAATGCAGGTCTTTGGAAGGGGGGTCTGGAATACAGATTTTCCAGGCGGCGTGGTGTGTTGGCAAGACACAGAGAGCTTCCTGGCCCCTGGGCTTTGCCAGCGAGTGTGTGTGTGTGTGTGTGTGTGTGTATGTGTGTGTGCGAGTGTGTGCGTGCGTGCGTGTGTGTGTGCGTGCAAGTGTGTGCGTGCGTGTGTGTGTGTGTGTGTGTGTGTGTGTGTGTGCGTGCGTGTGTGTGTGTGTGCGAGTGTGTGTGTGCGTGCGTGTGTGTGTGCGTGCAAGTGTGTGTGTGTGTGTGTGTGTGTGTGTGCGTGCGTGTGTGTGTGTGTGTGTGTGTGTGTGTGTGTGTGTGTGTGTGTGTGTGTGTGTGTGCCAGGTTTCCCTGCTGCCGTCTCATGGCATGGCAGGGTGGTAACTCCCTTTGTTGTGCTCCCATCATCTTGCACCTAGAAGGAGATACATTCATATATATATATATATATATATAGTATTTCCAGCAGTCAATGACCAAAAGCTCCTCTTTGGCCTCATGGATGCTGTTCATATTTCTCATAATTTCCTCATTAAAAAAAAAAAATTACAATAAAATGATGACAAACATCTGGTGTTTCTAAGTCAAACGGATTTTGTTACATTTCAGTCTTCATGTGATGTATGTAAAGTGTAATATTGGGATGTAAACTCAAAATGTAAAACATGTCAACTCTATACATCTGACATGGTACAGGTGTCTTCTGTATTTTAAACCCATAACCGTGTGTGTGAGGTGGATATTCCTGTTTCAAAATAGATTTGTTTAAGACCAACAAGAAACACTCTGTGTCACCCTGATTTAGCCCACTGCAGTAAAATGTTTATAATAGGAGGAAAATGTTGGCCGTATTCACGTTGGTATATTTGTGGGTATAAGGTCCCTGTTTATACTCTAGTACACGGGCGTAGTGTAGTTGGAGTGTAGTGGATGTGGCGTGGGACAGAAGGAGATCGTGGAGAGTTTGCCGCACCCCATATTTCAGACCACTGCGGTTATAACTTCAAAGGTGACAGAGTGATAGGTACGGCTTTGTGTCTCTGGTGTTTTTGGTGTGTCCCCGGTACCCACTGTGATTGGCCTCGGGGCCGGTTCTGGTTCTGTGTGGACCAGGATTCCCTCTCTGTCTCACCCCCTCTGACTTGGTGTTTGGGCTGGGCTCGGCGGGCCTGGTTTTGCTCATCTCCTGGCCCCCTGTCAGACCCCTCCCTGGCCACCTGTCAGAGCCACCGTGCCAGGCGTGGTCCTCACCCTCTCCTGGCCCTCTCCTGGCCCCTCTGGCTCCCGGGTTACTTCTTATGATAAAGAAGAGCCTTTGAAGAGTCGTTGCGAATAACGACGAGCCGCTCGCTACCTCTGCCAACTTTCTGTCTTAATTCAAGGGGCATTTTAAATTGGCCGGTGAACGGGGTAGGGGTGGGCGGGCGGCGTTGGGGGGGGGGGGGTTGCATATACACACACACACACACACACACACACACACACACACACACACACACATACACACCCGCTCGACTCAGAGTATTAAGGAGCTAGCTGGATGCTGTGCCAATGAGAAGCTCTTCAAATTGGGGTTTTAAACCTTTTCCAACAGAGGGGGGGGGGGGATTTAGTGAGAGGGAAATCCCTGAAGACAACAACAGTTTTGTATGGATGCTAAAACATAATTAATATTCCCCTTAAGGATAAATACTTTTAGCAAATTCTTTCTGGCTCTTTGTCTGACTGCCTTTGTTGGGATATTTGCTGGCAAGATTCAGGGCTATAAATAATTGTTGTTCTCTCAAGGTGTAGCCTAATGTGAAGCCTACTGTAACTGCACTGAATTTGACTGTTACTGTAATGTACTGTAGTTCACTAAACGGTTACTGTAATATACTGTAGTTCACTATACTGTTACTGTAATGTACTGTAGTTCACCATACTGTTACTGTCATGTACTGTAGTTCACTATACTGTTACTGTACTGTAATATACTGTAGTTCACTATACTGTTACTGTAATGTACTGTAGTTCACTATACTGTTACTGTAATATAATGTACTGTAGTTCACTATACTGTTACTGTAATGTAATGTAGTTCACTATACTGTTACTGTAATGTAATGTACTGTAGTTCACTAAACGGTTACTGTAATATACTGTAGTTCACTATACTGTTACTGTAATGTACTGTAGTTCACTATACTGTTACTGTACTGTAATATACTGTAGTTCACTATACTGTTACTGTAATATACTGTAGTTCACTATACTGTTACTGTAATGTACTGTAGTTCACTATACTGTTACTGTAATATACTGTAGTTCACTATACTGTTACTGTAATGTACTGTAGTTCACTATACTGTTACTGTAATATACTGTAGTTCACTATACTGTTACTGTAGTATACTGTAGTTCACTATACTGTTACTGTACTGTAATGTACTGTAATTCACTACACTGTTACTGTACTGTAATGTACTGTAATTCACTATACTGTTACTGTAATGTACTGTAGTTCACTATACTGTTACTGCAATGTACTGTAGTTCACTAAAGCATTACTGTTACTGTACTGTAATATACTGTAGTTCACTAAAGTATTACTGTTACTGTACTGTAATATACTGTAGTTCACTAAAGTATTACTGTTACTGTACTGTAATATACTGTAGTTCACTAAACTTTGCTGTACTGTAATATAATATACTGTAGTTCACTAAACTGTTCTGTACTGTAATATAATGTAGTTCACTGAACTGTTCTGTTCTGTGATGTAATATACTGTAGTTAACTTTTCTGTACTGTCATATACTCTAATATACTGTAGTTAAATATACTGCACTGTTCTGTAGTTCACTATATTGTACTGTACTGTTCTGTAGTTCACTATACTGTACTGTAATGTTCTGTAGTTCACTATACTGTACTGTACTGTTCTGTAGTTCACTATACTGTACTGTACTGTTCTGTAGTTCACTATACTGTACTGCACTGTTCTGTTGCTCACTATACTGTACTGTACTGTTCTGTAGTTCACTATACTGTACTGTACTGTTCTGTAGTTCACTAGACTGTACTGTACTATATTGTGTTGTACTGTAGTTCACTATGCTATACTGTACTGTACTGTATTGTAGTTCACTATGTAGGTGGTCTATGTACTGTAGGTGGTCTATATACTGTAGGTGGTCTGTACTGTAGGTGGTCTATATACTGTAGATGGTCTATGTACTGTACGTGGTCTATATACTGTAGGTGGTCTATATACTGTAGGTGGTCTATATACTGTAGATGGTCTATGTACTGTAGGTGGTCTATGTACTGTAGGTGGTCTATGTACTGTAGGTGGCCTATATACTGTAGGTGGTCTATGTACTGTAGGTGGTCTATGTACTGTAGGTGGCCTATATACTGTAGGTGGTCTATATACTGTAGGTGGTCTGTACTGTAGGTGGTCTATATACTGTAGGTGGTGTTTTATGAACAGATGTTTCCTCTGTCAGACGGAGTAAAGCTTTTGGATGACAGGCTCTCTCACCCTGTGTGTGTGTGTGTGTGTGTGTGTGTGTGTGTGTGTGTGTGTGTGTGTCTGTGTGTGTGTGTGTGTGTGTGTGTGTGTGTGTGTGTGTGTGTGTGTTTCATGACGTCTTTCAGACAGTTGTCTTCCCTCTGTTTTCATGGTACATTTTTTTCCTGTGGAAAAATCTACTCATAATGAACTTGATTTGCTCAGCTGTCATTTTGACTGGAGAAAATTAACCTGGTGTGTGTGTAAGGCAGTTTAGAGTCATCTATTGGACACTGGACATATACTGGACATATACTGGACATATACTGGACATATACTGAACATATACTGAACATATACTGGACATATACTGGACATATACTGGACATATACTGAACATATACTGAACATATACTGGACATATACTAGACATATACTGAACATATACTGAACATATACTGAACATATACTGAACATATACTGGACATATACTGAACATGTACTGGACATGTACTGGACATGTACTGGACATGTACTGGACATGTACTGAACATATACTGAAACATATACTGGACATATACTGGACATATACTGGACATATACTGAACATGTACATATACTGAACATATCTGAACATATACTGGACATATACTGAACATGTACTGAACATGTACTGAACATACACTGGACATATACTGGACATATACTGGACATATACTGAACATATACATTTACTGAACATATTCTGAACATGTACTGAACATATAAATATGCTGAACATATACTGAACATATACATATACTGAACATATACTGAACATATACTGAACATATACTGAGTATATACTGAACATATACTGAACATATACTGAACATGTACTGAACATATAAATATACTGAACATATACTGAACATATACATATACTGAACATATACTGAATATATACTGAACATATACTGAACATATACATATACTGAACATATACTAAACATACTGTACTGTACATATACTGTGCTGTAGTTGACTATACTATACTACACTGTTCTGTAGTCTACTATACTATATGATAATGTTCTGTAGTTCACTATACTGTACTGTTCTGTACTATAGTTGACTATAGTGTAATGATCTGTAGTTGACTATACTATACTGTTCTGTAGTCTACTATACTATATGATAATGTTCTGTAGTTCACTATACTGTACTGTTCTGTACTATAGTTGACTATAGTGTAATGATCTGTAGTTGACTATACTATACTGTTCTGTAGTCTACTATACTATACGATACTGTTCTGTAGTTCACTATACTGTACTGTTCTGTACTATAGTTGACTGTACTATACTGTACTGTTCTGTACTATAGTTGACTATACTGTACTGGACTGTACTGTAGTTCACTATAATATACTGTACTGTACTGTAATGTAGTTCACTATACCTTATACTATATGATGCTATACTGTACTGTAATGTAGTTCACTATACTATACTGTACTATACTATACTGTAATGACGTTCATTATACTATGCTATACTATACTATACTGCACTGTACTGCAACGCAGGTCACTATACCATACATTAACCTTTCTTTCTTCTCTGCTACGATTGTCTGTCCATGTACTGTAGGTGGTCCATTGTGTTGTGTGACAAAACAGCACATTTTAGAGTAGCCTTTTATTGTTCCCAGCACAAGGTGCACCTGTGTAATGATCATGCTGTTTAATCAGCTTCTTGATATGACACACCTGTCAGGTGGATGGATTATCTTGGCTAAGGGGAAATGTATACTAACAGGGATGTAAACACATTTGTTCACAACATTTGAGAGAAATAAGCTTTTTGGTGAGTATGGAACATTATTTAAATCAGCTCATGAAAACACGGGACCAACACGTTACATGTTGCTTTTATGTTTTTGTTTACACATACATGTACATGGTCTACATATACTGAGACCGAGAGGTGCTGTTTCACTGTCCAGACAGATACATGGTCTACACATACTGAGACAGAGAGGTGCTGTTTCACTGCCTAGACAGATACATGGTCTACACATACTGAGACAGAGAGGTGCTGTTTCACTGTCCAGACAGCATCAGATACATGGTCTACACATACTGAGACAGAGAGGTGCTGTTTCACTGTCCAGACAGCATCAGACACATGGTCTACACATACTGAGACAGAGAGGTGCTGTTTCACTGTCCAGACAGCATCAGATACATGGTCTACACATACTGAGACAGAGAGGTGCTGTTTCACTGTCCAGACAGCATCAGATACATGGTCTACACATACTGAGACAGCATCAGATACATGGTCTACACATACTGAGACAGCATCAGATACATGGTCTACACATACTGAGACAGAGGGGTGCTGTTTCACTGTCCAGACAGCATCAGAAACATGGTCTACACATACTGAGACAGCATCAGATACATGGTCTACACATACTGAGACAGAGGGGTGCTGTTTCACTGTCCAGACAGCATCAGAAACATGGTCTACACATACTGAGACAGCATCAGATACATGGTCTACACATACTGAGACAGAGGGGTGCTGTTTCGCTCCATCGGATTCTTTATCTGAGATTGATGTGTTCTTCTGTTGGCGTGCGTCTCATTTAAAATAGATAATCAACTTTTCACTTTTTCATTTGGACGGGAAAGGAGGTACAGTAGGGCCCCCATAATGCCAGTGTTTATCCTGGTGCTGTCCTCCCTACTGCTGATCAGTCCAGTGTTTAACCGGGTGCTGTCCTCCCACTGCTGATCAGTCTAGTGTTTAACCTGGTGCTGTCCTCCCTACTGCTGATCAGTCTAGTGTTTAACCTGGTGCTGTCCTCCCACTGCTGATCAGTCTAGTGTTTAACCTGGTGCTGTCCTCCCACTGCTGATCAGTCTAGTGTTTAACCTGGTGCTGTCCTCCCACTGCTGATCAGTCCAGTGTTTAACCGGGTGCTGTCCTCCCACTGCTGATCAGTCTAGTGTTTAACCTGGTGCTGTCCTCCCTACTGCTGATCAGTCTAGTGTTTAACCTGGTGCTGTCCTCCCACTGCTGATCAGTCCAGTGTTTAACCTGGTGCTGTCCTCCCTTCTGCTGATCAGTCTAGTGTTTAACCTGATGCTGTCCTCCCACTGCTGATCAGTCCAGTGTTTAACCTGGTGCTGTCCTCCCTACTGCTGATCAGTCTAGTGTTTAACCTGGTGCTGTCCTCCCTACTGCTGATCAGTCCAGTGTTTATCCTGGTGCTGTCCTCCCACTGCTGATCAGTCCAGTGTTTAACCTGGTGCTGTCCTCCCTACTGCTGATCAGTCTAGTGTTTAACCTGGTGCTGTCCTCCCTACTGCTGATCAGTCCAGTGTTTAACCTGGTGCTGTCCTCCCACTGCTGATCAGTCCAGTGTTTAACCTGGTGCTGTCCTCCCTACTGCTGATCAGTCCAGTGTTTAACCGGGTGCTGTCCTCCCACTGCTGATCAGTCCAGTGTTTATCCTGGTGCTGTCCTCCCTTCTGCTGATCAGTCTAGTGTTTAACCTGGTGCTGTCCTCCCTTCTGCTGATCAGTCTAGTGTTTAACCTGGTGCTGTCCTCCCTTCTGCTGATCAGTCCAGTGTTTAACCTGGTGCTGTCCTCCCTTCTGCTGATCAGTCTAGTGTTTAACCTGGTGCTGTCCTCCCTTCTGCTGATCAGTCCAGTGTTTTACCTGGTGCTGTCCTCCCTACTGCTGATCAGTCTAGTGTTTAACCTGGTGCTGTCCTCCCACTGCTGATCAGTTCAGTGTTTAACCTGGTGCTGTCCTCCCACTGCTGATCAGTCCAGTGTTTTACCGGGTGCTTTGTAGACTTAAATGTGTATCTTTAAGTCTACTAGTCATCCTGCTTTTATCATCTTAGAAATATAGTTCAAGTCTTTTTCTTCCTTTACTTGGAAGAGGTCCAGTGTTTGACAGCCTTAGCCAGCTAGCTAACATAAATTTCATTCCACTCTGTTTGATCCGGGTGTTTGAATAGGCTAAATTAGCTAGCTGCATTAGCTAGCTGCATTAGCTAGCTGCATTAGCTAGCTGCATTAGCTAGCTGCATTAGCTAGCTAAGTAAGAGAAAGTTAAAAAAAAATATATATACAACTAAATATATCTATCGCTCTCTCTCGCACTCTCTCACTCGGCTGCTTGTCATATATAAATACATACAGTGGGGAGAACAAGTATTTGTTACACTGCCGATTTTGCAGGTTTTCCTACTTACAAAGCATGTAGAGGTCTGTAATTTGTATCATAGGTGTCAGAGAGAATCTAAAACAAAAATCCAGAAAATCACAAGACCCAGCCACGACCCATCTTCATTTCTCTTACTGAGGGAAGGAGGTTGTTGGCCAAGATCTCGCGATACATGGCCCCATCCATCCTCCCCTCAATATGGTGCAGTCGTC
>NC_092158.1:7261970-7319470 GCF_045791955.1 Oncorhynchus clarkii lewisi | reverse complement strand
CAATGTAAGCTATGGGATGGTAGCTAGCAAAGTGCTCAGACGCCATGCACACAACCCTAAATACTTCCACCAAGCTAGCTAACCAGTGAAGCTACGATTGACATTATAATTCAAATTTTTCCTTAAAAAACCTGCCTGTGTTAGCTGCCAAGTTAGCGAAGTGTCCTTAGCTAGTTAGCTATGTTGTGCTAGCTAGAGAATATGCTAACGTTAGCTAGCTAGCTAGCTAAACATTTGATTATGGGCTGGCGCTGGCAGTATGGGATTGCGGAGAGTGAATTAAATTGTTTCCTAGTCATCTTGCTAGGTAGCTACTGAGCCTTCAGAAACTATTCATACATGTGACTTTTCAACGCTGTGTTGTGTTATAGCCGAAATTCCAAACGGATTAAATAATACCCATAATGACAAAGTGAAAACATGTTTTTAGAAATGTTAGAACATTTATTGAAAATTAAATACAGAAATATCTAATTTACATAAGTTTTCTCAATACGTTAGAATCAACGGTAACTCTTTACTTGACGCCCAGCTTGGTCATAACCTGTCATAACAACAGACATGACACAAATATTTACAACATATATTATGTTATTTTATAGCTGGTTATAAACACCTACATAAAGAGTGTCACAACCCACAATACCTACCACACAAGACAAAAACATTCCATTCCATCGTAGCCTACGTGTCAACACTATGTTTAAGTGGTAAAAATCTTTTGAAAATGTTCCACATTAAATTATCACTGTAGTTGTGTACTCATTGATGTCAGACATGCGCCAACCCCAATGTGCTGTTGCTAATGACCGTGATGAATGCAGGTTATAGATTTCAGGAGCAGGACAAGACACTGACCTTATATCAGTCATCAGTCACATAGAGGATGTGACTGATGACTGATATAAGGGCATGTACGTGATTGGCCTATCTGGCTAATGTGATTATGATGTCACAATGCTTCTTGACAGTGTCATAAAAGTGTATTTTCTAACAAGTTATTTAAAATATAATGGAGAAAGGAAAAAAAAAAACATGACTGTAAGGAATGAATTACAACAACAATAAAATAATTAAGAAACAAACTTAAACTTTCAAACAAACTTTAAAATGAAAGGAAACTTCTTGCCAGGGAATAAATGTGGGTTTTAACACGCTTATGTAGGTGTTATAACCAGCCATAAAATAACACACTATATGTCACAACAGGTGTAAAAATAAATATATGGGTCATGACAGTGTTATAACCATATTATGACAGGTTATGACAACTGTTATGACATATTATGACATGGTTATGACCGTGTCATAACTTGGTATGACACTGGTTGGCAGGTAAAGTGTTACTGAATCCCATTTTGGTAGCGTTTACAGCGTTTACAGCTGTGAGTCTTTCTGGGTAAGTCTGTAAGAGCTTTGGACACCTGGATTGTACAATATTTGCACGTTATTGTCAAGTTTGTTGTTGATCATTCTTGCCATAGATTTCCATGCGGATTTAATTCAAAACTGTAACTAGGCCACTCAGGAACATTCACTGTCTTCTTGGTAAACAACTCCAGTGTAGATTTGGCCTTGTGTTTTAGGTTATTGTCCTGCTGAAAGGTGAATTTGTCTCCCTGTGTCTGTTGGAAAGCAGACTGAACCAGGTTCTCCTCTAGGGTTTTGCCTGTACTCTGCTCTATTCTGTTTATTTTTATCCCCCAAAAAATCCCTTACCGATGACAAGCATAACCATAACATGATGCAGCCACCACCATGTTACTCAGTGATGTGTTGTGTTGGATATAACGCTTTGTATTCAAGACACATTTTTGGAATTTTTACTTTATTTTGGAATATTTGTATTCTGTACAGGATTCCTTCTTTTCACTCTGTCATTTAGGTTAGTATTGTGGAGTAACTACAACGTTGTTTATCCATCCTCAGTTTTCCACTATCACAGCCATTCAACTTTGTAACTGTTACCATTGGCCTCGTGGTGAAATCGCTGAGTGGTTTCCTTCCTCTCCGGCAACTGAGTTAGGAAGAACACCAGTATCTTTGTAGTGACTGGATGTATTGATGCACCATCCAAAGTGTAATTAATAACTTTACCCTGCTCAAAGGGCTATTTGGGCTCCCGAGTGGCACAGCGGTTTAATGTTGCTGCATCTCAGTGCTAGAGGCGTCACTACAGACCCTGGTTCGATCCCGGGCTGTATCACCACCGGCTGTGATTGGGAGTCCCATAGGGCGGCGCACAATTGGCCCACAATTGGTTGTCTGGGTTAGGGGAGTGTTTGGCCAGAGGGCTAAACCGTTATTGTAAAATAAGAATTTGTTCTTAACTGACTTAACCTTGTTAAATAAAGGTTAAATAAAAAAATATTCAATGTCTGTTTTTTTGTTTGTTTGTTTTACTCTTCTTTGCGAGGCAATGGAATTCCTCCCTGGTCTTTGTGGTTGAATCTGTGTTTGAAATTCACTGCTCGACTGAGGGACCTTACAGATACAGAGCCTTCAGAAAGTGTTCACACCCCATTGATTTATTAGGCTGGTAACTCTAATAAACGTATCCTCTGCAGCAGAGGTAACTCTGGGTCTTCCTTTCCTGTGGCGGTCCTCATGAGAGATAGGTAACTCTAATGAACGTATCCTCTGCAGCAGAGGTAACTCTGGGTCTTCCTTTCCTGTGGCGGTCCTCATGAGAGATAGTTAACTCTAATGAACGTATCCTCTGCAGCAGAGGTAACTCTGGGTCTTCCTTTCCTGTGGCGGTCCTCATGAGAGATAGTTTCATCATAGCGCTAGATGTGTCCCCCAGAGAATAAATCTATAGAGCCTTCAGAAAGTATTCACACCCCATTGATTTATTAGGCTGGTAACTCTAATGAACGTATCCTCTGCAGCAGAGGTAACTCTGGGTCTTCCTTTCCTGTGGCGGTCCTCATGAGAGATAGTTAACTCTAATGAACGTATCCTCTGCAGCAGAGGTAACTCTGGGTCTTCCTTTCCTGTGGCGGTCCTCGTGAGAGACAGTTAACTCTAATGAACGTATCCTCTGCAGCAGAGGTAACTCTGGGTCTTCCTTTCCTGTGGCGGTCCTCATGAGAGACAGTTTCATCATGGCGCTAGATGTGTCCCCCAGAGAATAAATCTATAGAGCCTTCAGAAAGTGTTCACACCCCATTGATTTATTAGGCTGGTAACTCTAATGAACGTATCCTCTGCAGCAGAGGTAACTCTGGGTCTTCCTTTCCTGTGGCGGTCCTCATGAGAGATAGTTTCATCATAGCGCTAGATGTGTCCCCCAGAGAATAAATCTATAGAGCCTTCAGAAAGTATTCACACCCCATTGATTTATTAGGCTGGTAACTCTAATGAACGTATCCTCTGCAGCAGAGGTAACTCTGGGTCTTCCTTTCCTGTGGCGGTCCTCATGAGAGATAGTTAACTCTAATGAACGTATCCTCTGCAGCAGAGGTAACTCTGGGTCTTCCTTTCCTGTGGCGGTCCTCATGAGAGACAGTTAACTCTAATGAACGTATCCTCTGCAGCAGAGGTAACTCTGGGTCTTCCTTTCCTGTGGCGGTCCTCATGAGAGACAGTTTCATCATGGCGCTAGATGTGTCCCCCAGAGAATAAATCTATAGAGCCTTCAGAAAGTGTTCACACCCCATTGATTTATTAGGCTGGTAACTCTAATGAACGTATCCTCTGCAGCAGAGGTAACTCTGGGTCTTCCTTTCCTGTGGCGGTCCTCATGAGAGATAGTTAACTCTAATGAACGTATCCTCTGCAGCAGAGGTAACTCTGGGTCTTCCTTTCCTGTGGCGGTCCTCATGAGAGACAGTTTCATCATGGCGCTAGATGTGTCCCCCAGAGAATAAATCTATAGAGCCTTCAGAAAGTATTCACACCCCATTGATTTATTCCACATTTTGTTTTGTTACAGCTTGAATTCTGAACACACTGTATCTATCTGTGGCCGTCTGGCTAATATCAACAAGGGCATTGTAAGACAGAGCAACATTAGCGTAGCTAGCTAGCTAACATTGGAATCTACAGCATCAACTAAGCAACAGAGCATTGTCAAACAACGCTACTGCCACCTTCTGTTTTGGAGTATTTTAAACAGGGCTTAGTGGCAACGACTTCGAGGTCTTTGCTGTGTGAAAACAAAAGAGATTAACTGCAACGAAACTCTGTTCAGACGTGCCAAGTACCGTCGACAAGCAAACGTTTGACAATCCTACCCTTGTGTCTGAGCTTTTAGGGTAAAGGAGGGCTCTTGTTCCCCTAACTGACTTAGTAGTCCCACAGTATCATGTTTTTACGTTTAATTCTCCACTTATGATGAGGGTTTATTTGGGGATTTGAGTTGACTTGTAAAACACTACAATTAACTTCAGTTGGAATTTTAAAAAACACACTGCAATTACAGTCAAAAGTAGTTTAGTGTTTGTGTAGTGTGACATAACTATAGTAGTAGTTTAGTAGAAGTGGAGTTGGAATCGTAACAACACGCACTGCAATACAGTCAAAAGGCCTCTTCAGCCTTATTTAAAAGGGAGTGGTTGAGAGATGGGGGCTGGGGGGGTGCTGTTGACCTATAGGGGTATAGGGGGGGTTGGCTATTCGGGTTGTTACATAATAACGTTAGTCTTCTCTGTATCAATACGTCTCTCTGTATCAATATGTCTCTGTATCAATAAGTCTCTCTGTATCAATACGTCTCTGTATCAATACGTCTCTCTGTATCAATGTCTCTGTATCAATAAGTCTCTCTGTATCAATACGTCTCTCTGTATCAATAAGTCTCTGTATCAATACGTCTCTCTGTATCAATAAGTCTCTCTGTATCAATAAGTCTCTCTGTATCAATACGTCTCTCTGTATCAATAAGTCTCTCTGTATCAATAAGTCTCTCTGTATCAATAAGTCTCTCTGTATCAATAAGTCTCTCTGTATCAGTAAGTCTCTCTGTATCAATAAGTCTCTCTGTATCAATACGTCTCTCTGTATCAATAAGTCTCTGTATCAATAAGTCTCTCTGTATCAATAAGTCTCTCTGTATCAATACGTCTCTGTATCAATACGTCTCTCTGTATCAATACGTCTCTGTATCAATAAATCTCTCTGTATCAATAAATCTCTCTGTATCAATATGTCTCTGTATCAACATGTCTCTCTGTATCAATAAGTCTCTGTATCAATAAGTCTCTGTATCAATACGTCTCTGTATCAATATGTCTCTGTATCAATAAGTCTCTGTATCAATACGTCTCTGTATCAACATGTCTCTCTGTATCAATAAGTCTCTGTATCAATAAGTCTCTGTATCAATACGTCTCTGTATCAACATGTGTCTCTGTATCAATATGTCTCTGTATCAATACATCTCTCTGTATCAATAAGTTTCTCTGTATCAATAAGTCTATCTGTATCAATAAGTCTCTCTGTATCAGTAAGTCTCTCTGTATCAATAAGTCTCTGTATCAATAAGTTTCTCTGTATCAATAAGTCTCTCTGTATCAATACTTCTCTCTGTATCAATAAGTCTCTCTGTATCAATAGGTCTCTGTATCAATAAGTCTCTGTATCAATAAGTCTCTCTGTATCAATAAGTCTCTCTGTATCAATAAGTCTCTCTGTATCAATAGGTCTCTGTATCAATACGTCTCTGCATCAATACGTCTCTCTGTATCAATAAGTCTCTCTGTATCAATACATCTCTCTGTATCAATATGTCTCTGTATCAATACGTCTCACTGTATCAATAAGTCTCTCTGTATCAATACGTCTCTGTATCAATGCGTCTCTGTATCAATAAGTCTCTCTGTATCAATACGTCTCTGTATCAATAAGTCTCTCTGTATCAATAAGTCTCTGTATCAATAAGTCTCTGGTGCCCCTCGTCCCAATTAGTAGTTTGAATTGAAAACGCTGATCATGAGTGTATGTCGCCTCGCAGTGCAATGGTAACACAATAATTTGTAGATAATAGCAATTCAATTCAAGTAGATAACATTCTATTTTCAACGACCCGAGCCAGGTTATGGGTGGGTTTAACATGAGTAAAATGTGTCTAGTGAGATATATCTCTCGTCAACGTCAAGTTACAACTTTTCTGTTCACACTATCCTTGGATGTGGTGTGGTCAATGTCCCTCATTCCTGCTTCATGTGAGTTCAGCTATTTATTATACCGTAAATACCGTAGTATATAATTCAGCTATTTATCATACCGTAAATACTATAGTATATAGTTCAGCTATTTATCTTACCGAAAATACTATAGTATATAGTTCAGCTATTTATCATACCGTAAATACCATAGTATATAGTTCAGCTATTTATCATACCGTAAATACTATAGTATATAGTTCAGCTATTTATCATACCGTAAATACCATAGTATATAGTTCAGCTATTTATCATACCGTAAATACTATAGTATATAGTTCAGCTATTTATCATACCGTAAATACTATAGTATATAGTGCAGCTATTTATCATACCGTAAACACCATAGTATATAGTTCAGCTATTTATCATACCGTGAATACTATAGTATATAGTTCAGCTATTTATCATACCGTAAACACCATAGTATATAGTTCAGCTATTTATCATACCGTAAATACCATAGTATATAGTTCAGCTATTTATCATACCGTAAATACTATAGTATATAGTTCAGCTATTTATCATACCGTAAATACTATAGTATATAGTTCAGCTATTTATCATACCGTAAATACTATAGTATACAGTTCAGCTATTTATCAAACCGTAAATACCATAGTATATAGTTCAGCTATTTATCAAACCGTAAACACCATAGTATATAGTTCAGCTATTTATCATACCGTAAATACTATAGTATATAGTTCAGCTATTTATCATACCGTAAATACTATAGTATATAGTTCAGCTATTTATCATACCGTAAATACTATAGTATATAGTTCAGCTATTTATCATACCGTAAATACCATAGTATATAGTTCAGCTATTTATCATACCGTAAATACTATAGTATACAGTTCAGCTATTTATCAAACCGTAAATACTATAGTATATAGTTCAGCTATTTATCAAACCGTAAATACTATAGTATATAGTTCAGCTATTTATCATACCGTAAATACTATAGTATATAGTTCAGCTATTTATCATACCGTAAATACTATAGTATACAGTTCAGCTATTTATCATACCGTAAATACTATAGTATATAGTTCAGCTATTTATCAAACCGTAAATACTATAGTATATAGTTCAGCTATTTATCATACCGTAAATACTATAGTATATAGTTCAGCTATTTATCATACCGTAAATACTATAGTATATAGTTCAGCTATTTATCATACCGTAAATACTATAGTATATAGTTCAGCTATTTATCATACCGTAAATACTATAGTATACAGTTCAGCTATTTATCATACCGTAAACACCATAGTATATAGTTCAGCTATTTATCATACTGTAAATACTATAGTATATAGTTCAGCTATTTATCATACCGTAAACACCATAGTATATAGTTCAGCTATTTATCATACCGTAAATACTATAGTATATAGTTCAGCTATTTATCATACCGTAAATACTATAGTATATAGTTCAGCTATTTATCAAACCGTAAATACTATAGTATATAGTTCAGCTATTTATCATACCGTAAATACTATAGTATATAGTTCAGCTATTTATCATACCGTAAATACTATAGTATATAGTTCAGCTATTTATCATACCGTAAATACTATAGTATATAGTTCAGCTATTTATCATACCGTAAATACTATAGTATACAGTTCAGCTATTTATCATACCGTAAACACCATAGTATATAGTTCAGCTATTTATCATACCGTAAATACTATAGTATATAGTTCAGCTATTTATCATACCGTAAACACCATAGTATATAGTTCAGCTATTTATCATACCGTAAATACTATAGTATATAGTTCAGCTATTTATCATACCGTAAATACTATAGTATATAGTTCAGCTATTTATCATACCGTAAATACTATAGTATATAGTTCAGCTATTTATCAAACCGTAAATACTATAGTATACAGTTCAGCTATTTATCAAACCGTAAATACCATAGTATATAGTTCAGCTATTTATCATACCGTAAATACTATAGTATATAGTGCAGCTATTTATCATACCGTAAATACCATAGTATATAGTTCAGCTATTTGTCATACCGTAAATACTATAGTATATAGTTCAGCTATTTATCATACCGTAAATACTATAGTATATAGTTCAGCTATTTATCATACCGTAAATACTATAGTATACAGTTCAGCTATTTATCAAACCGTAAATACTATAGTATATAGTTCAGCTATTTATCATACCGTAAATACTATAGTATATAGTTCAGCTATTTATCATACCGTAAATACTATAGTATACAGTTCAGCTATTTATCATACCGTAAATACTATAGTATATAGTTCAGCTATTTATCAAACCGTAAACACCATAGTATATAGTTCAGCTATTTATCATACCGTAAATACCATAGTATATAGTTCAGCTATTTATCATACCGTAAATACCATAGTATATAGTGCAGCTATTTATCATACCGTAAACACCATAGTATATAGTTCAGCTATTTATCATACCGTAAATACTATAGTATACAGTTCAGCTATTTATCATACCGTAAATACTATAGTATATAGTGCAGCTATTTATCATACCGTAAACACCATAGTATATAGTTCAGCTATTTATCATACCGTAAATACCATAGTATATAGTGCAGCTATTTATCATACCGTAAATACTATAGTATATAGTTCAGCTATTTATCATACCGTAAACACCATAGTATATAGTGCAGCTATTTATCATACCGTAAATACTATAGTATATAGTTCAGCTATTTATCAAACCGTAAATACTATAGTATATAGTGCAGCTATTTATCATACCGTAAACACCATAGTATATAGTGCAGCTATTTATCATACCGTAAACACCATAGTATATAGTTCAGCTATTTATCATACCGTAAACACCATAGTATATAGTTCAGCTATTTATCATACCGTAAATACTATAGTATATAGTGCAGCTATTTATCATACCGTAAATACTATAGTATATAGTTCAGCTATTTATCATACCGTAAATACTATAGTATATAGTTCAGCTATTTATCATACCGTAAACACCATAGTATATAGTTCAGCTATTTATCATACCGTAAATACCATAGTATATAGTTCAGCTATTTATCATACCGTAAATACCATAGTATATAGTGCAGCTATTTATCATACCGTAAATACTATAGTATATAGTTCAGCTATTTATCATACCGTAAATACTATAGTATATAGTGCAGCTATTTATCATACCGTAAATACTATAGTATATAGTTCAGCTATTTATCATACCGTAAACACCATAGTATATAGTTCAGCTATTTATCATACCGTAAATACTATAGTATATAGTTCAGCTATTTATCATACCGTAAATACTATAGTATATAGTTCAGCTATTTATCATACCGTAAATACCATAGTATATAGTTCAGCTATTTATCATACCGTAAATACTATAGTATATAGTTCAGCTATTTATCATACCGTAAATACTATAGTATACAGTTCAGCTATTTATCATACCGTAAATACCATAGTATATAGTGCAGCTATTTATCATACCGTAAATACTATAGTATATAGTTCAGCTATTTATCATACCGTAAACACCATAGTATATAGTGCAGCTATTTATCATACCGTAAACACCATAGTATATAGTGCAGCTATTTATCATACCGTAAACACCATAGTATATAGTTCAGCTATTTATCATACCGTAAACACCATAGTATATAGTTCAGCTATTTATCATGCCGTAAATACTATAGTATATAGTGCAGCTATTTATCATACCGTAAATACTATAGTATATAGTTCAGCTATTTATCATAACGTAAATACTATAGTATATAGTTCAGCTATTTATCATACCGTAAACACCATAGTATATAGTTCAGCTATTTATCATACCGTAAATACCATAGTATATAGTTCAGCTATTTATCATACCGTAAATACCATAGTATATAGTGCAGCTATTTATCATACCGTAAATACTATAGTATATAGTTCAGCTATTTATCATACCGTAAATACTATAGTATATAGTGCAGCTATTTATCATACCGTAAATACTATAGTATATAGTTCAGCTATTTATCATACCGTAAACACCATAGTATATAGTTCAGCTATTTATCATACCGTAAATACTATAGTATATAGTTCAGCTATTTATCATACCGTAAATACTATAGTATATAGTTCAGCTATTTATCATACCGTAAATACCATAGTATATAGTTCAGCTATTTATCATACCGTAAATACTATAGTATATAGTTCAGCTATTTATCATACCGTAAATACTATAGTATACAGTTCAGCTATTTATCATACCGTAAATACTATAGTATATAGTTCAGCTATTTATCATACCGTAAATACTATAGTATACAGACAAACAAAATAAGCATAACAATTCAAACTCTCCACAGGAGCTTCTCATCTTAACCATATTGCACCTAAGTGTTGCACACTTGATTAATGCAATGATTCACAAATGTGTGGATATTATAAATAAAAGCCTTTATTTTTTATTTATTTGGCCAACAGAGCAAAAAATGCTGTCTACTGGTATTAAGGTAATTCTTGCAGAGACATGTGGTGTGTGAGAGCTGTTGTGTCACGTTCTGACCTTTATTTCCTTTGTTTTTGTATTTATTTAGTATGGTCAGGGCGTGAGTTGGGGGGGGGGGGGCAGTCTATGTTTGTTTTTCTATGTTTTGGGTATTTCTATGTTTCGGCCTAGTATGGTTCTCAATCAGAGGCAGGTGTCAGTAGTTGTCTCTGATTGAGAACCATACTTAGGTAGCCTGGGTTTCACTATGTGTTTGGTGGGTGATTGTTCCTGTCTCTGTGTTTTGCACCAGATAGGACTGTTTTTGGTTTTCCACGTTTATTGTTTTGTAGTGTTCGTGTTCATCTGTTTTTATTAAACATGACTCAATATAACCACGCTGCGTTTTGGTCCGCCTCTCCTTCACCACAGGAAAACCCTTACATGTTGTCTTTACACTGTCCCACTCAGAGGGGAGGGGGGGGGGGGGGTATTGAAATGTTTGTAATATTATCAGGGTCGTCGTTATTGTTATTTTGATTGTCATCACGGACTGGTATCATTATCACGGTGAAGGCGTTAGTAGCAGGCAGGGTGTGTGTGTGTGTGTGTGTATGTATGTGTGTGTGTGTGTATGTATGTATGTGTGTGTGTGTGTGTGTGTGTGTGTGTGTATGTGTGTGTGTGTTCTGCGAGCTGGGAGAGTGGATGACAAGGCCATGAACCAACCTGTCTGCAGACCAAATGCCACCCTTTTCCCTACATAGTGCACTAATCATGACCAGAGCTCTATTTGGCGAAATGGGATTATTTAGGACTCAGAGTGTAATCTTGTATGGCTTTATAAACCCTGGCCCTCCATAGTCCATAAGTTCACTCTCTCTGATCCTCAACAGCTTAGTCAGAGATTGAGCATGGGGTGGCGGTATGGGAGAAGGGGAGGTGTGTGTGTGTGTGTGTGTGTGTGTGTGTGTGTGTGTGTGTGTGTGTGTGTGTGTGTGTGTGTGTGTGTGTGTGTGTGTGTGTTTGACCCTGCCTGAACCCTACCACGAACCAACGGGAGTAGAGAGTTTCTCGAGGTATTTAATGTATCATTACGCACTGGCTGTCGGCAAGGATGACGCTATCAAATGTGTCAATGACGTGTGTGTGTGTGTGTGTGTGTGTGTGTGTGTGTGTGTGTGTGTGTGTGTGTGTGTGTGTGTGTGTGTGTGTGTGTGTGTGTGTGTGTGTGTGTGTGTGTGTGTGTGTGTGGTTAGTGGTTAGTAGAGTGGTGTGGTTAGTGGTGTGGTTAGTGGTGTGGTTAGTAGAGTGGTGTGGTTAGTAGAGTGGTGTGGTTAGTAGAGTGGTGTAGTTAGTAGAGTGGTGTGGTTAGTAGAGTGGTGTAGTTAGTAGAGTGGTGTGGTTAGTAGAGTGGTGTGGTTAGTGGTGTGGTTAGTAGAGTGGTGGGGTTAGTAGAGTGGTGTGGTTAGTGGTGTGGTTAGTAGAGTGGTGTGGTTAGTGGAGTGGTGTGGTTAGTAGAGGGGTGTGGTTAGTGGTGTGGTGTGGTTAGTAGAGTGGTGTAGTTAGTAGAGTGGTGTGGTTAGTAGAGTGGTGTGATTAGTGGTGTGGTTAGTAGAGTGGTGTAGTTAGTAGAGTGGTGTGGTTAGTAGAGTGGTGTGGTTAGTGGTGTGGTTAGTAGAGTGGTGGGGTTAGTAGAGTGGTGTGGTTAATGGTGTGGTTAGTAGAGTGGTGTGGTTAGTAGAGTGGTGTAGTTAGTAGAGTGGTGTGGTTAGTAGAGTGGTGTGGTTAGTAGAGTGGTGTAGTTAGTAGAGTGGTGTGGTTAGTAGAGTGGTGTGGTTAGTGGTGTGGTTAGTAGAGTGGTGGGGTTAGTAGAGTGGTGTGGTTAGTGGTGTGGTTAGTAGAGTGGTGTGGTTAGTAGAGTGGTGTGGTTAGTAGAGTGGTGTGGTTAGTAGAGTGGTGTGGTTAGTGGTGTGGTTAGTAGAGTGGTGTGTTTAGTCGAGTGGTGTGGTTAGTAGAGTGGTGGGGTTAGTAGAGTGGTGGGGTTAGTAGAGTGGTGTGGTTAGTGGTGTGGTTACTAGAGTGGTGTGGTTAGTGGTGTGGTTAGTAGAGTGGTGTGGTTAGTAGAGTGGCAGGGTTAGTAGAGTGGTGTGGTTAGTGGTGTGGTTAGTAGAGTGGTGTGGTTAGTGGTGTGGTTAGTAGAGTGGTGTGGTTAGTAGAGTGGTGTGGTTAGTAGAGTGGTGTGGTTAGTAGAGTGGTGATGTTAGTAGAGTGGTGTGGTTAGTAGAGTGGTGTGGTTAGTAGAGTGGTGTGGTTAGTAGAGTGGTGTGGTTAGTAGAGTGGTGTGGTGTGTGGTTAGTGGTGTGGTTAGTAGAGTGGTGTGGTTAGTAGAGTAGTGTGGTTAATAGAGTGGTGTGGTTAGTAGAGTGGTGTGGTTAGTAGTGTGGTGGGGATAGTAGAGTGGTGTGGTTAGTAGTGTGGTGGGGCTAGTAGAGTGGTGTGGTTAGTGGTGTGGTTAGTAGAGTGGTGTGGTTAGTAGAGTGATGGGGTTAGTAGAGTGGTGTGGTTAGTAGAGTGGTGGGGTTAGTAGAGTGGTGTGGTTAGTAGTGTGGTGGGGATAGTAGAGTGGTGTGGTTAGTAGTGTGGTGGGGCTAGTAGAGTGGTGTGGTTAGTGGTGTGGTTAGTAGAGTGGTGTGGTTAGTAGAGTGATGGGGTTAGTAGAGTGGTGTGGTTAGTAGAGTGGTGGGGTTAGTAGAGTGGTGTGGTTAGTAGAGTGGTGGGGTTAGTAGAGTGGTGTGGTTAGTAGAGTGGTGTGTTTAGTAGAGTGGTGTAGTTAGTAGAGTGGTGTGGTTAGTAGAGTGGTGTAGTTAGTAGTGTGGTGTGGTTAGTAGAGTGGTGTGGTTAGTAGAGTGGTGTGGTTAGTAGAGTGGTGTGGTTAGTAGAGTGGTGGAGTTAGTAGAGTGGTGTGGTTAGTAGAGTGGTGTGGTTAGTAGAGTGGTGTGGTTAGTAGAGTGGTGTAGTTAGTAGTGTGGTGTGGTTAGTAGAGTGTTGTGATTAGTAGAGTGGTGTGGTTAGTGGTGTGGTTACTAGAGTGGTGTGGTTAGTAGAGTGGTGTGGTTAGTAGAGTGGTGTGGTTAGTAGAGTGGTATGGTTAGTAGAGTGGTGTGGTTAGTAGAGTGGTGTTGTTAGTAGTGTGGTGGGGTTAGTAGAGTGGTGTGAGGATAGTGTAGAGATTCTGTGCAGGAATCTGAACTGTAGCCAAACACCTTTATCGTGATGCGTTTCCCGAATCCGTCTCTTCCATTGTGGGGCTCTGCTCTGATGCCATATGGTCTAGCATGGAACATTTAACTTGTCAGATGTAACGGATTGTCCTGGGAGATGGTTTTAGCTCTAAGCGCTCAGCTCGGCGGGCCGGTCGGTCCGACCCGCCGTCACGTCTTCTTCTTCTTCTCTTGTGTTTGAGGCTGCAGGCAGGTTGCAGGCTGAAGGGTGACGGAGTGACTGTCGCCGTGGCGTCAGAGCTGTGATCGTAAGGGGTCAAAGACGCTGGGCACAGTTGACCTATATGCCACCAGGCAGTAGTCACGAAGAAGTATTACCATAGTCAGTGGCTAAATGTTACCCCGGATGAATAGAATAAAACATTGACTTGAATGGGAATCTAGGTGTCGTCGTTCTGTCGCTATGCTTTTCCATAGAGATATGACAATAGTACCTGGGCCTGGTAAAGAGCCTGTCTTTAACATAGCGTGGTAATAGTGTAGTTTGACTTCCTGGTACAATCATGTGTTTCAAGGAGGCTGCTAGATGACTGTTTTTTGTTGTTGTTGATCTTTGACCTTTGACCTTTTACGTCATCTGCTAGTGACAGCCAGGAGTGACAGCCAGGGAGACTCTTACCCACTCGACCCGTCCCACCCACCTGATTCCCCTCATTTAGGCCACATGTCCATTTCCAGACAATCGTATGCACTGTTATGCTGCCATTTTTAGGACGAGAGACAGAAACTGAGAGACGGAGCTTTCATATTTAAGTCCTCTAGCCTATATCATCAATGAACGCTCAGGATATTTGATATGTACTTCGTGTCCTATTGCATTTCAAAGCCTTAAACTGGAACTTGGCCACAAACTCATTTTTTTTTCTTTCTGTGCTTTCTTTCCCTGATGGTGGAACAGACAGAATACAGACACAAAAGCTTCTCTGAGCGGCAGTCACTATCAACTTCAAGATGAATTTCAAAATGGCAATTCCATATTTTACATTGTTGTTTCAAAGCTAAAGTAAAGAGGGACAGTTTTAGTTTTATTCACCACACTGTGTTTTCTGCTCTTTATGGTCGTGAGAACAAACACGAGAAGAGGAGAGAAAAAAGAACAGAGTTGATGAGGACAAGAGAGAGACTGCTCTATAGAGGGAGAGGGAGACAGAATGAGAGCAGGTTGTTGGTGGTTTATATTCTGTTGGTGGTTTATATTCTGTTGGTTTATATTCTGTTGGTTTATATTCTGTTGGTTTATATTCTGTTGGTGGTTTATATTCTGTTGGTGGTTTATATTCTGTTGGTTTATATTCTGTTGGTTTATATTATGTTGGTTTATATTCTGTTGGTGGTTTATATTCTGTTGGTGGTTTATATTCTGTTGGTTTATATTCTGTTGGTTTATATTCTGTTGGTTTATATTCTGTTGGTGGTTTATATTCTGTTGGTGGTTTATATTCTGTTGGTGGTTTATATTCTGTTGGTTTATATTCTGTTGGTTTATATTCTGTTGGTTTATATTCTGTTGGTTTATATTCTGGTGGTTTATATTCTGTTGGTTTATATTCTGGTGGTTTATATTCTCTTGGTTTATATTCTGTTGGTTTATATTCTGTTGGTGGTTTATATTCTGTTGGTTTATATTCTGTTGGTTTATATTCTGTTGGTTTATATTCTGTTGGTGGTTTATATTCTGTTGGTGGTTTATATTCTGTTGGTGGTTTATATTCTGTTGGTTTATATTCTGGTGGTTTATATTCTCTTGGTTTATATTCTGTTGGTTTATATTCTGTTGGTGGTTTATATTCTGTTGGTTTATATTCTGTTGGTTTATATTCTGTTGGTTTATATTCTGTTGGTGGTTTATATTCTGTTGGTGGTTTATATTCTGTTGGTTTATATTCTGTTGGTGGTTTATATTCTGTTGGTGGTTTATATTCTGTTGGTTTATATTCTGTTGGTTTATATTCTGTTGGTTTATATTCTGTTGGTGGTTTATATTCTGTTGGTGGTTTATATTCTGTTGGTGGTTTATATTCTGTCGGTTTATATTCTGTTGGTTTATATTCTGTTGGTTTATATTATGTTGGTTTATATTCTGTTGGTTTATATTCTGTTGGTGGTTTATATTCTGTTGGTGGTTTATATTCTGTTGGTTTATATTCTGTTGGTTTATATTATGTTGGTTTATATTCTGTTGGTTTATATTCAGTTGGTTTATATTCTGTTGGTTTATATTCTGTTGGTTTATATTCTGTTGGTTTATATTCTGTTGGTGGTTTATATTCTGTTGGTGGTTTATATTCTGTTGGTGGTTTATATTCAGTTGGTTTATATTCTGTTGGTTTACATTCTCTTGGTTTATATTATGTTGGTTTATATTCTGTTGGTGGTTTATATTCTGTTGGTTTATATTCTGTTGGTTTATATCCTGTTGGTTTATATTCTGTTGGTTTATATTATGTTGGTTTATATTCTGTTGGTGGTTTATATTCTGTTGGTGGTTTATATTCTGTTGGTGGTTTATATTCTGTTGGTTTATATTCTGTTGGTTTACATTCTCTTGGTTTATATTATGTTGGTTTATATTCTGTTGGTGGTTTATATTCTGTTGGTGGTTTATATTCTGTTGGTTTATATTCTGTTGGTTTATATCCTGTTGGTTTATATTCTGTTGGTGGTTTATATTCTGTTGGTTTATATCCTGTTGGTTTATATTCTGTTGGTGGTTTATATTCTGTTGGTTTATATCCTGTTGGTTTATATTCTGTTGGTTTATATTCTGTTGGTGGTTTATATTCTGTTGGTTTATATTCTGTTGGTTTATATCCTGTTGGTTTATATTCTGTTGGTTTATATTCTGTTGGTTTACATTCTCTTGGTTTATATTATGTTGGTTTATATTCTGTTGGTGGTTTATATTCTGTTGGTGGTTTATATTCTGTTGGTGGTTTATATTCTGTTGGTTTATATTATGTTGGTTTATATTCTGTTGGTGGTTTATATTCTGTTGGTTTATATTCAGTTGGTTTATATTCTGTTGGTTTATATTATGTTGGTTTATATTCTGTTGGTTTATATTCTGTTGGTTTATATTCTCTTGGTTTATATTCTGTTGGTTTATATTCTGTTGGTGGTTTATATTCTGTTGGTGGTTTATATTCTGTTGGTTTATATTCTGGTGGTTTATATTCTCTTGGTTTATATTCTGTTGGTTTATATTCTGTTGGTGGTTTATATTCTGTTGGTGGTTTATATTCTGTTGGTTTATATTCTGTTGGTTTATATTCTGTTGGTTTATATTCTGTTGGTTTATATTCTGTTGGTTTATATTATGTTGGTTTATATTCTGTTGGTGGTTTATATTCTGTTGGTTTATATTCTGTTGGTTTATATTATGTTGGTTTATATTCTGTTGGTTTATATTCTGTTGGTGGTTTATATTCTGTTGGTGGTTTATATTCTGTTGGTTTATATTCTGGTGGTTTATATTCTCTTGGTTTATATTCTGTTGGTTTATATTCTGTTGGTGGTTTATATTCTGTTGGTGGTTTATATTCTGTTGGTTTATATTCTGTTGGTTTATATTCTGTTGGTTTATATTCTGTTGGTTTATATTCTGTTGGTTTATATTATGTTGGTTTATATTCTGTTGGTTTATATTCTGTTGGTTTATATTCTGTTGGTTTATATTCTGTTGGTTTATATTCTGTTGGTTTATATTCTGTTGGTTTATATTCTGTTGGTGGTTTATATTCTGTTGGTTTATATTCTGTTGGTTTATATTCTGTTGGTTTATATTCTGTTGGTGGTTTATATTCTGTTGGTTTATATTCTGTTGGTTTATATTATGTTGGTTTATATTCTGTTGGTGGTTTATATTCTGTTGGTGCTTTATATTCTGTTGGTTTATATTCTGTTGGTGGTTTATATTCTGTTGGTGGTTTATATTCTGTTGGTTTATATTCTGTTGGTTTATATTATGTTGGTTTATATTCTGTTGGTGGTTTATATTCTGTTGGTTTATATTCTCTTGGTTTATATTCTGTTGGTTTATATTCTGTTGGTTTATATTATGTTGGTTTATATTCTGTTGGTTTATATTCTGTTGGTTTATATTCTGTTGGTTTATATTCTGTTGGTTTATATTCTGTTGGTTTATATTCTGTTGGTTTATATTCTGTTGGTGGTTTATATTCTGTTGGTGGTTTATATTCTGTTGGTGGTTTATATTCTGTTGGTTTATATTCTGTTGGTGGTTTATATTCTGTTGGTTTATATTCTGTTGGTTTATATTCTGTTGGTTTATATTCTGTTGGTGGTTTATATTCTGTTGGTGGTTTATATTCTGTTGGTGCTTTATATTCTGTTGGTTTATATTCTGTTGGTGGTTTATATTCTGTTGGTGGTTTATATTCTGTTGGTTTATATTCTGTTGGTGGTTTATATTCTGTTGGTTTATATTCTGTTGGTGGTTTATATTCTGTTGGTGGTTTATATTCTGTTGGTCGTTTATATTCTGTTGGTGGTTTATATTCTGTTGGTTTATATTCTGTTGGTTTATATTCTGTTGGTTTATATTATGTTGGTTTATATTCTGTTGGTGGTTTATATTCTGTTGGTGGTTTATATTCTGTTGGTTTATATTCTGTTGGTTTATATTATGTTGGTTTATATTCTGTTGGTGGTTTATATTCTGTTGGTGGTTTATATTCTGTTGGTTTATATTCTGTTGGTTTATATTCTGTTGGTTTATATTCTGTTGCTTTATATTATGTTGGTTTATATTCTGTTGGTTTATATTCTGTTGGTTTATATTATTTTGGTTTCTATTCTGTTTGTTTATATTCTGTTGGTGGTTTATATTCTGTTTGTTTATATTCTGTTGGTGGTTTATATTCTGTTGGTGGTTTATATTCTGTTGGTGGTTTATATTCTGTTGGTTTATATTCTGTTGGTGGTTTATATTCTGTTGGTGGTTTATATTCTGTTGGTTTATATTCTGTTGGTGGTTTATATTCTGGTTGTTTATATTCTGTTGGTGGTTTATATTCTGTTGGTGGTTTATATTCTGTTGGTGGTTTATATTCTGTTGGTTTATATTCTGTTGGTGGTTTATATTCTGTTGGTGGTTTATATTCTGTTGGGTTATATTCTGTTGGTTTATATTCTGTTGGTTTATATTCTGTTGGTGGTTTATATTCTGTTGGTTTATATTCTGTTGGTGGTTTATATTCTGTTGGTTTATATTCTGTTGGTGGTTTATATTCTGTTGGTGGTTTATATTCTGTTGGTGGTTTATATTCTGTTGGTGGTTTATATTATGTTGTTGGTTTATATTCTGTTGGTGGTTTTTATTCTGTTGGTGGTTTATATTCTGTTGATTTATATTCTGTTGCTGGTTTATATTCTGTTGCTGGTTTATATTCTGTTCATTTATATTCTGTTGGTGGTTTATATTCTGTTGGTGGTTTATATTCTGTTTGTTTATATTCTGTTGGTGGTTTATATTCTGTTCGTTTATATTCTGTTGGTGGTTTATGTTCTATTGGTTTATATTCTGTTGGTGGTTTATGTTCTGTTGGTTTATATTCTGTTGGTTTATATTCTGTTGGTGGTTTATATTCTGTTGGTGGTTTATATTCTGTTGGTTTATATTCTGTTGGTGGTTTATATTCTGTTGGTGGTTAATATTCTGTTGGTGGTTTATATACTGTTGGTGGTTTATATTCTGTTGGTGGTTTATATTCTGTTCGTTTATATTCTGTTGGTGGTTTATATTCTGTTGGTTTATATTTTGTTGGTGGTTTATATTCTGTTGGTGGTTTTCATTCTGTTGGTTTATATTCTGTTGGTTAATATTCTGTTGGTGGTTTATATTATGTTGGTAGTTTATATTCTGTTGTTGGTTTATATTCTGTTAGTTTATATTCAGTTGGTTTATATTATTTTGGTTTATATTCTGTTGGTGGTTTATATTCTGTTGGTGGTTTATATTATGTTAGTTTATATTCAGTTGGTTTATATTCTGTTGTTGGTTTATATTCTGTTGGTGGTTTATATTCTGTTGATGGTTTATATTCTGTTGGTTTATATTCTGTTGGTGGTTTATATTCTGTTGGTGGTTTTTATTCTGTTGGTTTATATTCTGTTGGTTTATATCCTGTTGGTGGTTTATATTCTGTTGGTTTATATTCTGTTGGTTTATATTCTGTTGGTGGTTTATATTCTGTTGGTGGTTTATATTCTGTTGGTGGTTTATATTCTGTTGGTGGTTTATATTCTGTTGGTTTATATTCTCTTGGTTTATATTCTGTTGGTGGTTTATATCCTGTTGGTGGTTTATATTCTGCTGGTTTATATTCTCTTGGTTTATATTCTGTTGGTGGTTTATATTCTGTTGGTGGTTTATATTCTGTTGGTTTATATTCTGTTGGTGGTTTATATTCTGTTGGTGGTTTATATTCTGTTGGTTTATTTGCTGTTGGTGGTTTATATTCTGTTCGTTTATATTCTGTTGGTGGTTTATATTCTGTTGTTGGTTTATATTCTGTTCGTTTATATTCTGTTGGTGGTTTATATTCTGTTGGTGGTTTATATTCTGTTTGTTTATATTCTGTTGGTGGTTTATATTCTGTTCGTTTATATTCCGTTGGTGGTTTATATTCTGTTGGTGGTTTATATTCTGTTGGTTTATATTCTGTTGGTGGTTTATATTCTGTTGGTGGTTTATATTCTGTTGGTGGTTTATACTATTTTGGTTTGTATTCTGTTGGTGGTTTATATTCTGTTGGTTTATATTCTGTTGGTGGTTTATGTTCTGTTGGTTTATATTCTGTTGGTGGTTTATGTTCTGTTGGTTAATATTCTGTTGGTGGTTTATATTATTTTGGTTTATATTCTGTTGGTGGTTTATATTCTGTTGGTTTATATTCTGTTGGTGGTTTATATTCTGTTGGTGGTTTATATTCTGTTGGTTTATATTTTGTTGGTGGTTTATATTCTGTTGGTGGTTTATATTCTGTTGGTTTATATTCTGTTGGTGGTTTATATTATGTTGGTGGTTTATATTCTGTTGTTGGTTTATATTCTGTTGTTGGTTTATATTCTGTTGTTGGTTTATATTCTGTTGATGGTTTATATTCTGTTGGTTTATATTCTGTTGGTGGTTTATATTCTGTTGGTTTATATTCAGTTGGTTTATATTCTGTTGGTTTATATTCTGTTAGTTTATATTCTGTTGGTGATTTATATTCTGTTGTTGGTTTATATTCTATCTGTGATTTATATTCTGTTGGTTTATATTCTGTTGGTGGGTTATATTCTGTTGATTTATATTCTGTTGTTGGTTTATATTCTGTTGGTGGTTTATATTATGTTGGTTTATATTCTGTTGGTGGTTTATATTCTGTTGGTTTATATACTGTTGGTTTATATTCTGTTGGTTTATATTCTGTTGGTGGTTTATATTCTGTTGGCTTATATTCAGTTGGTTTATATTCTGTTGGTTTATATTCTGTTGGTTTATATTCTGTTGGTGGTTTATATTCTGTTGGTTTATATCCTGTTGGTTTATATTCTGTTGGTTTATATTCTGTTGGTGGTTTATATTCTTTTGGTTTATATTCAGTTGGTTTATATTCTGTTGGTTTATATTCTATCGGTGATTTATATTCTTTTGTTGGTTTATATTATGTTGGTTTATATTCTGTAGGTTTATATTCTGTTGGTTTATATTCTGTTGGTGGTTTATATTCTGTTGGTTTATATTCTGTTGGTGGTTTATATTCTGTTGGTGGTTTATATTCTGTTGGTTTATATTCGATCGGTGATTTATATTCTGTTGGTGGTTTATATTCTGTTGGTGGTTTATATTCTGTTGGTTTATATTCAGTTGGTTTATATTCTGTTGGTTTATATTCTGTTGGTTTATATTCTGTTGGTTTATATTCTGTTGGTTTATATTCTGTTGGTGGTTTATATTCTGTTGGTGGTTTATATTCTGTTGGTTTATATTCTATCGGTGATTTATATTCTGTTGTTGGTTTATATTCTATCGGTGATTTATATTCTGTTGCTGGTTTATATTCTGTTGGTTTATATTCTGTTGGTGGTTTATATTCTGTTGTTTTATATTCAGTTGGTTTATATTCTGTTAGTTTATATTCTGTTGGTTTATATTCTGTTGGTTTATATTCTGTTGGTGGTTTATATTCTGTTGGTTTATATTCAGGTGGTTTATATTCTGTTGGTTTATATTCTGTTGGTTTATATTCTGTTGGTGGTTTATATTCTGTTGATTTATATTCTGTTGATTTATATTCTGTTGGTTTATATTCTGTTGGTGATTTATATTCTGTTGGTTTATATTCAGGTGGTTTATATTCTGTTGGTTTATATTCTGTTGGTTTATATTCAGTTGGTTTATATTCTGTTGGTTTATATTCAGTTGGTTTATATTCTGTTGGTTTATATTCTGTTGGTTTATATTCAGTTGGTTTATATTCTGTTGGTTTATATTCTGTTGGTTTATATTCTGTTGGTTTATATTCTGTTGGTTTATATTCTGTTGGTTTATATTCTGTTGATTTATATTCTGTTGGTTTATATTCTGCTGGTGGTTTATATTCTGTTGGTTTATATTCTATCGGTGATTTATATTCTGTCGGTGGTTTATATTCTGTTGGTGGTTTATTTTCTGTTGGTTTATATTCTGTTGCTGGTTTATATTCTGTTGGTGGGTTATATTCTGTTGGTGGTTTATATTCTGTTGCTTTATATTTTGTTGCTTGTTTATATTCCGTTGGTTTATATTCTGTTGGTGGTTTATATTCTGTTGGTTTATATTCTGTTGTTGGTTTATATTCTGTTGGTTTATATTCTGTTGTTTTATATTCTGTTGTTGTTTTATATTGTGTTGGTTTATATTCTGTTGGTGGTTTATATTCTGTTGGTGGTTTATATTCTGTTGGTTTATATTCTGTTGGTGGTTTATATTCTGTTGGTTTCTATTATATTGGTGGTTTATATTCTGTTGGTGGTTTATATTCTGTTCGTGGTTTATATTCTGTTGGTGGTTTATATTCTGTTGGTTTGTATTCTGTTGATGGTTTATATTCTGTTGGTGGTTTATATTCTGTTGGTGGTTTATATTCTCTTGGTTTATATTCTGTTGGTTTATATTCTGTTGGTGGTTTATATTCTGTTGGTTTATATTCTGTTGGTGGTTTATATTCTGTTGGTTTATATTCTGTTGGTTTATATTCTGTTGGTTTATATTCTGTTGGTTTATATTCTCTTGGTTTATATTCTGTTGGTGGTTTTTATTCTGTTGGTTTATATTCTGTTGGTTTATATTCTCTTGGTTTATATTCTGTTGGTGGTTTATATTCTGTTGGTTTATATTCTGTTGGTGGTTTATATTCTCTTGGTTTATATTCTGTTGGTGGTTTATATTCTGTTGGTTTATATTCTGTTGGTGGTTTATATTCTGTTGGTGGTTTATATTCTGTTGGTGGTTTATATTCTGTTCGTTTATATTCTGTTGGTGGTTTATATTCTGTTGGTGGTTTATATTCTGTTCGTTTATATTCTGTTGGTTTATATTCTGTTGGTGGTTTATATTCTGTTGGTTTATATTCTGTTGGTGGTTTATATTCTGTTGGTGGTTTATATTATTTTGGTTTATATTCTGTTGGTTTATATTTTGTTGGTTTATATTCTGTTGGTGGTTTATATTCTGTTGGTTTATATTCAGGTGGTTTATATTCTGTTGGTTTATATTATGTTGGTTTATATTCAGTTGGTTTATATTCTGTTGGTTTATATTCTGCTGGTTTATATTCAGTTGGTTTATATTCTGTTGGTTTTATATTCTGTTGTTTTATATTCTGTTGGTTTATATTCTGTTGGTTTATATTCTGTTGATTTATATTCTGTTGGTTTATATTCAGTTGGTTTATATTCTGTTGGTTTATATTCTGTTGGTTTATATTCAGTTGGTTTATATTCTGTTGGTTTATATTCTGTTGGTTTATATTCTGTTGGTTTATATTCTGTTGGTTTATATTCTGTTGGTTTATATTCTGTTGATTTATATTCTGTTGGTTTATATTCTGTTGGTGGTTTATATTCTGTTGGTTTATATTCTATCGGTGATTTATATTCTGTCGGTGGTTTATATTCTGTTGGTGGTTTATTTTCTGTTGGTTTATATTCTGTTGCTGGTTTATATTCTGTTGGTGGGTTATATTCAGTTGGTGGTTTATATTCTGTTGCTTTATATTTTGTTGCTTGTTTATATTCCGTTGGTTTATATTCTGTTGGTGGTTTATATTCTGTTGGTTTATATTCTGTTGTTGGTTTATATTCTGGTGGTTTATATTCTGTTGTTTTATATTCTGTTGTTGTTTTATATTGTGTTGGTTTATATTCTGTTGGTGGTTTATATTCTGTTGGTGGTTTATATTCTGTTGGTTTATATTCTGTTGGTGGTTTATATTCTGTTGGTTTCTATTATATTGGTGGTTTATATTCTGTTGGTGGTTTATATTCTGTTCGTGGTTTATATTCTGTTGGTGGTTTATATTCTGTTGGTTTGTATTCTGTTGATGGTTTATATTCTGTTGGTGGTTTATATTCTGTTGGTGGTTTATATTCTCTTGGTTTATATTCTGTTGGTTTATATTCTGTTGGTGGTTTATATTCTGTTGGTTTATATTCTGTTGGTGGTTTATATTCTGTTGGTTTATATTCTGTTGGTTTATATTCTCTTGGTTTATATTCTGTTGGTGGTTTTTATTCTGTTGGTTTATATTCTGTTGGTTTATATTCTCTTGGTTTATATTCTGTTGGTGGTTTATATTCTGTTGGTTTATATTCTGTTGGTGGTTTATATTCTCTTGGTTTATATTCTGTTGGTTTATATTCTGTTGGTGGTTTATATTCTGTTGGTTTATATTCTGTTGGTGGTTTATATTCTGTTGGTGGTTTATATTCTGTTGGTGGTTTATATTCTGTTCGTTTATATTCTGTTGGTGGTTTATATTCTGTTGGTGGTTTATATTCTGTTCGTTTATATTCTGTTGGTTTATATTCTGTTGGTGGTTTATATTCTGTTGGTTTATATTCTGTTGGTGGTTTATATTCTGTTGGTGGTTTATATTCTGTTGGTGGTTTATATTATTTTGGTTTATATTCTGTTGGTTTATATTCTGTTGGTGGTTTATGTTCTGTTGGTTTATATTCTGTTGGTGGTTTATGTTCTGTTGGTTTATATTCTGTTGGTGGTTTATATTATTTTGGTTTATATTCTGTTGGTGGTTTATATTCTGTTGGTTTATATTCTGTTGGTGGTTTATATTCTGTTGGTGGTTTATATTCTGTTGGTTTATATTCTGTTGGTGGTTTATATTCTGTTGGTGGTTAATATTCTGTTGGTGGTTTATATTCTGTTCGTTTATATTCTGTTGGTGGTTTATATTCTGTTGGTTTATATTTTGTTGGTGGTTTATATTCTGTTGGTGGTTTATATTCTGTTGGTTTATATTCTGTTGGTGGTTTATATTCTGTTGGTTTATATTCTGTTGGTTAATATTCTGTTGGTGGTTTATATTCTGTTGGTGGTTTATATTATGTTGGTGGTTTATATTATGTTGGTGGTTTATATTCTGTTGGTGGTTTATATTCTGTTGGTGGTTTATATTCTGTTGATTTATATTCTGTTGGTGGTTTATATTCTGTTGGTTTATATTCTGTTGGTTTATATTCTGTTGATGGTTTATATTCTGTTGGTTTATATCCTGTTGGTTTATATTCTGTTGGTTTATATTCTGTTGTTGGTTTATATTCTGTTGGTGGTTTATATTCTGTTGGTGGTTTATATTCAGTTGGTTTATATTCTGTTGGTGATTTATATTCTGTTGTTGGTTTATATTCTATCGGTGATTTATATTCTGTTGTTGGTTTATATTCTGTTGGTTTATATTCTGTTGGTGGTTTATATTCTGTTGATTTATATTCTGTTGTTGGTTTATATTCTGTTGGTGGTTTATATTCTGTTGGTTTATATTCTGTTGGTGGTTTATATTCTGTTGGTTTATATCCTGTTGGTTTATATTCTGTTGGTTTATATTCTGTTGGTGGTTTATATTCTGTTGGTTTATATTCAGTTGGTTTATATTCTGTTGGTTTATATTATGTTGTTGGTTTATATTCTGTTGGTTTATATCCTGTTGGTTTATATTCTGTTGGTTTATATTCTGTTGGTGGTTTATATTCTGTTGGTTTATATTCAGTTGGTTTATATTCTGTTGGTTTATATTCTGTTGGTTTATATTCTATCAGTGATTTATATTCTGTTGTTGGTTTATATTCTGTTGGTTTATATTCTGTAGGTTTATATTCTGTTGGTTTATATTCTGTTGGTTTATATTCTATCTGTGATTTATATTCTGTTGGTGGTTTATACTCTGTTGGTGGTTTATTTTCTGGTGGTTTATATTCTGTTGGTTTATATTCTGTTGGTTTATATTCTGTTGGTGGTTTATATTCTGTTGGTTTATATTCTGTTGGTGGTTTATATTCTGTTGCTGGTTTATATTCTGTTGGTTTATATTCTGTTGGTGGTTTATATTCTGTTGGTTTATATTCTGTTGTTGCTTTATATTCTGTTGGTTTATATTCTGTTGTTTTATATTCTGTTGTTGTTTTATATTGTGTTGGTTTATATTATGTTGTTAGTTTATATTCTGTTGGTTTATATTCTGTTGTTGGTTTATATTCTGTTGGTGGTTTATATTCTGCTGGTTTATATTCTGTTGGTGGTTTATATTCTGTTGGTGGTTTATATTCTGTTGGTTTATATTCTGTTGGTTTATATTCTGTTGGTTTATATTCTGTTGGTGGTTTATATTCTGTTGGTTTATATTCTGTTGGTTTATATTCTGTTGGTGGTTTATATTCTGTTGGTGGTTTATATTCTGTGGGTGGTTTATATTCTGTTGGTTTATATTCTGTTGGTTTATATTCTGTTGGTGGTTTATATTCTGTTGGTTGTTTATATTCTGTTGGTGGTTTATATTCTGTTGGTGGTTTATATTCTGTTGGTTTATATTCTGTTGGTGGTTTATATTCTGTTGGTGGTTTATATTCTGTTGGTTTATTTTCTGTTGGTGGCTTATTTCTGTTGTTGGTTTATTTTCTGTTGTTGGTTTATATTATTTTGGTGGTTTATATTCTGTTGGTTATATTCCGTTTTTGGTTTATATTCTGTTGGTGGTTTATATTCTGTTGGTTAATATTCTGTTGGTTTATATTCTGTTGTTGGTTTATTTTCTGTTGTTGGTTTATATTCTGTTGGTGGTTTATATTCTGTTGGTTTATATTCTGTTGGTGGTTTATATTCTGTTGTTGGTTTATTTTCTGTTGTTGGTTTATTTTCTGTTGGTGGTTTATATTCTGTTGATGGTTTATATTCTGTTGGTTTATATTCTGTTGGTGGTTTATATTCTGTTGGTGGTTTATATTCTGTTGGTTGTTTATATTCTGTTGGTTTATATTCTTTTCGTGGTTTATATTCTGTTTGTTTCTATTATGTTGGTTTATATTATGTTAGTTTATATTCTGTTGGTTTATATTATGTTGGTGGTTTATATTCTGTTGATGGTTTATATTCCGTTGGTTTATATTCAGTTTGTTAGATTCTGTTGTTGGTTATATTCTGTTGGTGGTTTATATTCTGTTGTTTGTTTATATTCTGTAGGTTTATATTATTTTGGTTTATATTCTGTTGGTTTATATTCTGTTGGTTTATATTCTGTTGGTGGTTTATATTCTGTTGGTTTATATTCTGTTGGTGGTTTATATTCTGTTGGTTTATATTCTGTTGGTTTATATTCTGTTGTTGGTTTATTTTCTGTTGTTGGTTTATATTCTGTTGGTGGTTTATATTCTGTTGATGGTTTATATTCTGTTGGTTTATATTGTGTTGGTGGTTTATATTCTGTTGGTGGTTTATATTCTGTTGTTGGTTTATTTTCTGTTGTTGGTTTATATTCTGTTGGTGGTTTATATTCTCTGGATGGTTTATATTCTGTTGGTTTATATTATGTTGGTGGTTTATATTCTGTTGGTGGTTTATATTCTGTTGGTTTATATTCTTTTGGTGGTTTATATTCTGTTTGTTTCTATTATGTTGTTTTCTATTATGTTAGTTTATATTCTGTTGGTTTATATTTTGTTGGTGGTTTATATTTTGTTGGTGGTTTATATTCTGTTGGTTATATTCTGTTTTTGGTTTATATTCTGTTGATGGTTTATATTCCGTTGGTTTATATTCTGTTGGTGGTTTATATTCTGTTGGTTATATTCCGTTTTTGGTTTATATTCTGTTGGTGGTTTATATTCTGTTGATTTATATTATGTTTGTTAGATTCTGTTGTTGGTTTATATTCTGTTGGTTTATATTCTGTTGGTGGTTTATATTCTGTTTGTGGTTTATATTCTGTTGTTGGTTTATATTCTGTAGGTTTATATTATTTTGGTTTATATTCTGTTGGTTTATATTCTGTTGGTGGTTTATATTCTGTTGGTGGTTTATATTCTGTTGGTGGTTTATATTCTGTTGGTGGTTTATATTCTGTTGGTGGTTTATATTCTGTTGGTTTATATTCTTTTCGTGGTTTATATTCTGTTTGTTTCTATTATGTTGGTTTATATTATGTTAGTTTATATTCTGTTGGTTTATATTATGTTGGTGGTTTATATTCTGTTGATGGTTTATATTCCGTTGGTTTATATTCAGTTTGTTAGATTCTGTTGTTGGTTATATTCTGTTGGTGGTTTATATTCTGTTGTTTGTTTATATTCTGTAGGTTTATATTATTTTGGTTTATATTCTGTTGGTTTATATTCTGTTGGTTTATATTCTGTTGGTGGTTTATATTCTGTTGGTTTATATTCTGTTGGTGGTTTATATTCTGTTGGTGTATATTCTGTTGGTTTATATTCTGTTGTTGGTTTATTTTCTGTTGTTGGTTTATATTCTGTTGGTGGTTTATATTCTGTTGATGGTTTATATTCTGTTGGTTTATATTGTGTTGGTGGTTTATATTCTGTTGGTGGTTTATATTCTGTTGTTGGTTTATTTTCTGTTGTTGGTTTATATTCTGTTGGTGGTTTATATTCTCTGGATGGTTTATATTCTGTTGGTTTATATTATGTTGGTGGTTTATATTCTGTTGGTGGTTTATATTCTGTTGGTTTATATTCTTTTGGTGGTTTATATTCTGTTTGTTTCTATTATGTTGTTTTCTATTATGTTAGTTTATATTCTGTTGGTTTATATTTTGTTGGTGGTTTATATTTTGTTGGTGGTTTATATTCTGTTGGTTATATTCTGTTTTTGGTTTATATTCTGTTGATGGTTTATATTCCGTTGGTTTATATTCTGTTGGTGGTTTATATTCTGTTGGTTATATTCCGTTTTTGGTTTATATTCTGTTGGTGGTTTATATTCTGTTGGTTTATATTATGTTTGTTAGATTCTGTTGTTGGTTTATATTCTGTTGGTTTATATTCTGTTGGTGGTTTATATTCTGTTTGTGGTTTATATTCTGTTGTTGTTTTATATTCTGTAGGTTTATATTATTTTGGTTTATATTCTGTTGGTTTATATTCTGTTGGTGGTTTATATTCTGTTGGTGGTTTATATTCTGTTGGTGGTTTATATTCTGTTGGTGGTTTATATTCTGTTGGTGGTTTATATTCTGTTGGTTTATATTCTGTTGGTGGTTTATATTCTGTTGGTGGTTTATATTCTGTTGTTGGTTTATATTCTGTTGGTGGTTTATATTCTGTTGGTTTATATTCTGTTGGTGGTTTATATTCTGTTGGTGGTTTATATTCTGTTGGTTTATATTCTGTTGGTTTATATTCTGTTGGTTGTTTATATTCTGTTGGTGGTTTATATTCTGTTGGTGGTTTATATTCTGTTGGTTTATATTCTGTTGGTGGTTTATATTCTGTTGGTTTATATTCTGTTGATGGTTTATATTCCGTTGGTTTATATTCAGTTTGTTAGATTCTGTTGTTGGTTATATTCTGTTGGTGGTTTATATTCTGTTGATTTATATTCTGTTGGTTTATATTCTGTTGGTTTATATTCTGTTGATGGTTTATATTCTGTTGGTTTATATCCTGTTGGTTTATATTCTGTTGGTTTATATTCTGTTGGTGGTTTATATTCTGTTGGTTTATATTCAGTTGGTTTATATTCTGTTGGTTTATATTCTGTTGGTGGTTTATATTCTGTTGGTTTATATTCTGTTGGTGGTTTATATTCTGTTGTTGGTTTATTTTCTGTTGTTGGTTTATTTTCTGTTGGTGGTTTATATTCTGTTGATGGTTTATATTCTGTTGGTTTATATTCTGTTGGTGGTTTATATTCTGTTGGTGGTTTATATTCTGTTGGTTGTTTATATTCTGTTGGTTTATATTCTTTTCGTGGTTTATATTCTGTTTGTTTCTATTATGTTGGTTTATATTATGTTAGTTTATATTCTGTTGGTTTATATTATGTTGGTGGTTTATATTCTGTTGATGGTTTATATTCCGTTGGTTTATATTCAGTTTGTTAGATTCTGTTGTTGGTTATATTCTGTTGGTGGTTTATATTCTGTTGTTTGTTTATATTCTGTAGGTTTATATTATTTTGGTTTATATTCTGTTGGTTTATATTCTGTTGGTTTATATTCTGTTGGTGGTTTATATTCTGTTGGTTTATATTCTGTTGGTGGTTTATATTCTGTTGGTTTATATTCTGTTGGTTTATATTCTGTTGTTGGTTTATTTTCTGTTGTTGGTTTATATTCTGTTGGTGGTTTATATTCTGTTGATGGTTTATATTCTGTTGGTTTATATTGTGTTGGTGGTTTATATTCTGTTGGTGGTTTATATTCTGTTGTTGGTTTATTTTCTGTTGTTGGTTTATATTCTGTTGGTGGTTTATATTCTCTGGATGGTTTATATTCTGTTGGTTTATATTATGTTGGTGGTTTATATTCTGTTGGTGGTTTATATTCTGTTGGTTTATATTCTTTTGGTGGTTTATATTCTGTTTGTTTCTATTATGTTGTTTTCTATTATGTTAGTTTATATTCTGTTGGTTTATATTTTGTTGGTGGTTTATATTTTGTTGGTGGTTTATATTCTGTTGGTTATATTCTGTTTTTGGTTTATATTCTGTTGATGGTTTATATTCCGTTGGTTTATATTCTGTTGGTGGTTTATATTCTGTTGATTATATTCCGTTTTTGGTTTATATTCTGTTGGTGGTTTATATTCTGTTGGTTTATATTATGTTTGTTAGATTCTGTTGTTGGTTTATATTCTGTTGGTTTATATTCTGTTGGTGGTTTATATTCTGTTTGTGGTTTATATTCTGTTGTTGGTTTATATTCTGTAGGTTTATATTATTTTGGTTTATATTCTGTTGGTTTATATTCTGTTGGTGGTTTATATTCTGTTGGTGGTTTATATTCTGTTGGTGGTTTATATTCTGTTGGTGGTTTATATTCTGTTGGTGGTTTATATTCTGTTGGTTTATATTCTGTTGGTGGTTTATATTCTGTTGGTGGTTTATATTCTGTTGTTGGTTTATATTCTGTTGGTGGTTTATATTCTGTTGGTTTATATTCTGTTGGTGGTTTATATTCTGTTGGTGGTTTATATTCTGTTGGTTTATATTCTGTTGGTTTATATTCTGTTGGTTGTTTATATTCTGTTGGTGGTTTATATTCTGTTGGTGGTTTATATTCTGTTGGTTTATATTCTGTTGGTGGTTTATATTCTGTTGGTTTATATTCTGTTGATGGTTTATATTCCGTTGGTTTATATTCAGTTTGTTAGATTCTGTTGTTGGTTATATTCTGTTGGTGGTTTATATTCTGTTGATTTATATTCTGTTGGTTTATATTCTGTTGGTTTATATTCTGTTGATGGTTTATATTCTGTTGGTTTATATCCTGTTGGTTTATATTCTGTTGGTTTATATTCTGTTGGTGGTTTATATTCTGTTGGTTTATATTCAGTTGGTTTATATTCTGTTGGTTTATATTCTGTTGGTGGTTTATATTCTGTTGGTTTATATCCTGTTGGTTTATATTCTGTTGGTTTATATTCTGTTGGTGGTTTATATTCTGTTGGTTTATATTCAGTTGGTTTATATTCTGTTGGTTTATATTCTGTTGGTTTATATTCTATCAGTGATTTATATTCTGTTGGTTTATATTCTGTTGGTTTATATTCTGTAGGTTTATATTCTGTTGGTTTATATTCTGTTGGTTTATATTCTATCGGTGGTTTATATTCTGTTGGTGGTTTATATTCTGTTGGTGGTTTATATTCTGTTGGTGGTTTATTTTCTGTTGGTTTATATTCTGTTGCTGGTTTATATTCTGTTGGTTTATATTTTGTTGCTGGTTTATATTCTGTTGGTTTATATTCTGTTGTTAGTTTATATTCTGTTGGTTTATATTCTGTTGTTGGTTTATATTCTGTTGGTGGTTTATATTCTGCTTGTTTATATTCTGTTGGTGGTTTATATTCTGTTGGTGGTTTATATTCTGTTGGTGGTTTATATTCTGTTGGTTTATATTCTGTTGGTTTATATTCTGATGGTGGTTTATATTCTGTTGGTGGTTTATATTCTGTTGGTTTATATTTTGTTGGTGGTTTATATTCTGTTGGTGGTTTATATTCTGTTCGTGGTTTTTATTCTGTTGGTGGTTTATATTCTGTTGGTTTATATTCTGTTGGTGGTTTATATTTTGTTGGTGGTTTATATTCTGTTGGTTTATATTCTGTTTGTTTATATTTTGTTGGTGGTTTATATTTTGTTGGTGGTTTATATTCTGTTGGTGGTTTATATTCTGGTGGTTTATATTCTGTTGGTGGTTTATATTCTGTTGGTGGTTTATATTCTGTTCGTTTATATTTTGTTGGTGGTTTATATTCTGTTGGTGGTTTATATTCTGTTGGTTTATATTCTGTTGGTTTATATTATGGTGGTTTATATTCTGTTGGTGTTTTATTTTATGTTGCTGTTTTTTATTATGTTGGTTTATATTCTGTTGGTGGTTTATATTCTGTTGGTTTATATTTTGTTGGTGGTTTATATTCTGTTCATTTATATTCTGTTGGTTTATATTCTGTTGGTTTATATTCTGTTGGTTTATATTCTGGTGGTTTATATTCTGTTGGTGGTTTATATTCTGTTGGTGGTTTATATTCTGTTGGTTTATATCCTGTTGGTTTATATTCTGTTGGTTTATATTCTGTTGGTGGTTTATATTCTGTTGGTGGTTTATATTCTGTTGGTGGTTTTCATTCTGTTGATTTGTATTCTTTTGGTTTATATTCTGTTGGTTTATATTCTGTTGGTTTATATTCTGTTGGTGGTTTATATTCTGTTGGTTTAAATTCTGTTAGTGGTTTATATTCTGTTGGTGGTTTTCATTCTGTTGATTTGTGTTCTTTTGGTTTATATTCTGTTGTTGGTTTATATTCTGTTGGTGGTTTTCATTCTGTTGATTTGTATTCAGTTTGTTTATATTCTGTTGGTGGTTTTTATTCTCTTGGTGGTTTATATTCTGTTGGTGGTTTATATACTGTTGTTGGTTTATATTCTGTTGGTTTATGTTCTGTTGGTGGTTTATATTCTGTTGGTGGTTTATATTCTGTTGGTGGTTTATATTCTGTTGGTTTATATTCTTTTGTTGGTTTATATTCTGTTGGTGGTTTATATTCTGTTGGTTTATATTCTCTTGGTTTATATTATGTTGGTTTATATTCTGTTGGCTTATATTCTGTTGGTGGTTTATATTCTGTTGGTGGTTTATATTCTGTTGGTTTATATTCTGTTGGTGGTTTATATTCTGTTGGTTTATATTCTGTTGGTTTATATTCTGTTGGTGGTTTATATTCTGTTGGTGGTTTATATTCTGTTGGTTTATATTCTGTTGGTTTATATTCTGTTGGTTTATATTCTGTTGGTTTATATTCTGTTGGTGGTTTATATTCTGTTGGTTTATATTCTGTTGGTTTATATTCTGTTGGTGGTTTATATTCTGTTGGTTGTTTATATTCTGTTGGTGGTTTATATTCTGTTGGTGCTTTATATTCTGTTGGTTTATTTTCTGTTGGTGGCTTATTCCTGTTGTTGGTTTATTTTCTGTTGTTGGTTTATATTCTTTTGGTGGTTTATATTCTGTTTGTTTCTATTATGTTGGTTTATATTATGTTAGTTTATATTCTGTTGGTTTATATTCTGTTGGTTTATATTCTGTGGGTGGTTATATTCTGTTGGTTTACATTCTGTTGTTGATTTATATTCTGTTGGTTATATTCCGTTCTTGGTTTATATTCTGTTGCTGGTTTATATTCTGTTGGTTTATATTCTGTGGATTGTTTATATTCTGGTGGTTTATATTCTGTTGGTGGTTTATATTCTGTTGGTTTATATTCAGTTGATGGTTTATATTCTCTGTTGGTGGTTTATATTCTGTTGGTGTATATTCTGTTGGTTTATATTCTGTTGGTTTATATTCAGTTGGTTTATATTCTGTTGGTTTATATTCATTTGGTTTACATTCTGTTGTTGATTTATATTCAGTTGGTTTATATACTGTTGGTGGTATATTTTCTGTTGGTGGTTTATATTCTGTTGCTGGTTTATATTCTGTTGGTGGTTTATATTCTGTTGCTGGTTTATATTCTGTTGGTTTATATTCTGTGGATTGTTTATATTCTGGTGGTTTATATTCTGTTGGTGGTTTATATTCTGTTGGTTTATATTCAGTTGATGGTTTATATTCTCTGTTGGTTTATATTCTGTTGGTTTATATTCTGTTGGTTTATATTCTGTTGGTTTATATTCAGTTGGTTTATATTCTGTTGGTTTATATTCAGTTGGTTTACATTCTGTTGTTGATTTATATTCAGTTGGTTTATATACTGTTGGTGGTTTATATTCTGTTGGTTTATATTCTGTTGGTGGTTTATATTCTGTTGGTTTATATTCTGTTGCTGGTTTATATTCTGTTGGTTTATATTCTGCTGGTTTTATTTTCTGTTGGTTTTATTTTCTGTTTGTGGTTTATATTCTGTTGGTTTTATTTTCTGTTGTTGGCTTATTTCTGTTGGTGGTTTATGTTCTGTTGGTGTTTTATATTCTGTTGGTTTATATTCTGTTGCTGGTTTCTATTATGTTAGTGGTTTATATTCTGTTTGTTTATATTATGTTGGTTTATTTTCTGTTGGTTTATATTCTGTTGGTGGCTTTTATTCTGTTGGTTTATATTCTGTTTGTGGTTTATATTCTGTTGGTTTATATTCTGTTGCTGGTTTCTATTATGTTGGTGGTTTATATTCTGTTGGTTTATATTCTGTTGCTGGTTTCTATTATGTTGGTGGTTTATATTCTGTTGGCTTATTTCTGTTGGTGGTTTATATTCTGTTGGTGTTTTATATTCTGTTGGTTTATATTCTGTTGCTGGGTCTATTATGTTGGTTTATATTCTGTTGGTTTATATTCTGTTGCTGGTTTTTATTATGTTGGTGGTTTATATTCTGTTGGCTTATCTCTGTTGGTGGTTTATATTCTGTTGGTGGTTTATATTCTGTTGGTTTATATTCTGTTGGTGGTTTATGTTCTGTTGGTTGGTTTATATTCTGTTGGTGGTTTATATTCTGTTGGTTTATATTCTGTTGGTGGTTTATATTCTGTTGGTGGTTTATATTCTGTTGGTTTATATTCTGTTGGTTTATATTCTGTTGGTTTATATTCTGTTGGTTTATATTCTGTTGGTTTATATTCTGTTGGTTGTTTATATTCTGTTGGTTGTTTATTTTCTGTTGGTTAATATTCTGTTGGTTTATATTCTGTTGTTGGTTTATATTCTGTTGTTGGTTTATATTCTGTTTGTGGTTTATATTCTGTTCGTTTATATTCTGTTGGTGGTTTATATTCTGTTGTTGGTTTATATTCTGTTGGTGGTTTATATTCTGTTGTTGGTTTATATTCTGTCGGTTTATATTCTGTTGGTGGTTTATATTCTGTTGGTTGTTTATATTCTGTTGGTTTATATTTTTTTGGTGGTTTATATTCTGTTGGTTTATATTCTTTTGGTGGTTTATATTCTGTTTGTTTCTATTATGTTGGTTTATATTATGTTAGTTTATATTCTGTTGGTTTATATTATGTTGGTGGTTTATATTTTGTTGGTGGTTTATATTCTGTTTGTTATATTCCGTTTTTGGTTTATATTCTGTTGGTGGTTTATATTCTGTTGGTGGTTTATATTCTGTTGGTTTATATTCTTTTGGTGGTTTATATTCTGTTTGTTTCTATTATGTTGGTTTATATTATGTTAGTTTATATTCTGTTGGTTTATATTATGTTGGTGGTTTATATTCTGTTGATGGTTTATATTCCGTTGGTTTATATTCAGTTTGTTAGATTCTGTTGTTGTTTATATTCTGTTGTTGGTTTATATTCTGTAGGTTTATATTATTTTGGTTTATATTCTGTTGGTTTATATTCTGTTGGTTTATATTCTGTTGGTGGTTTATATTCTGTTGGTGGTTTATATTCTGTTGGTGGTTTATATTCTGTTGGTGGTTTATATTCTGTTGGTTGTTTATATTCTGTTGGTGGTTTATATTCTGTTGGTGGTTTATATTCTGTTGGTGGTTTATATTCTGTTGGTTTATATTCTGTTGGTGGTTTATATTCTGCTGGTTTTTATTCTGTTGTTTTATATTCTGTTGGTGGTTTATATTCTGTTGGTTTATATTCTGTTGGTGGTTTATATTCTGTTGGTGGTTTATATTCTGTTGGTTTATATTCTGTTGGTGGTTTATATTCTGTTGGTTTATATTCTGTTGATGGTTTATATTCCGTTGGTTTATATTCAGTTTGTTAGATTATGTTGTTGGTTATATTCTGTTGGTGGTTTATATTCTGTTGATTTATATTCTGTTGGTTTATATTCTGTTGGTTTATATTCTGTTGGTGGTTTATATTCTGTTGGTTTATATTCTGTTGATGGTTTATATTCTGTTGGTTATATTCTGTTGATTTACATTCTGTTGCTGGTTTATATTCTGTTGCTGGTTTATATTCTGTTGGTGGTTTATATTCTGTTGGTTTATATTCTGTTGGTGGTTTATATTCTGTTGGTTATATTCTGTTGATTTATATTCTGTTGGTGGTTTATATTCTGTTGGTGGTTTATATTCTGTTGGTGTTTTATATTCTGTTGGTTTATATTCTGTTGCTGGTTTCTATTATGTTGGTGGTTTATATTCTGTTGGTTTATATTATGTTGGTTTATATTCTGTGGATTGTTTATATTCTGGTGGTATATATTCTGTTGGTTTAAATTCTGTGGGTGGTTATATTCTGTTGGTTTACATTCTGTTGTTGATTTATATTCTGTTGGTTATATTCCGTTCTTGGTTTATATTCTGTTGATGGTTTATATTCTGTTGGTTTGTATTCAGTTTGTTTATATTCTGTTGTTGGTTATATTCTGTTGTTGGTTTATATTCTGTTGGTTTATATTCTGTTGGTTTATATTCTGTGGGTGGTTATATTCTGTTGGTTTACATTCTGTTGTTGATTTATATTCTGTTGGTTATATTCCGTTCCTGGTTTATATTCTGTTGCTGGTTTATATTCTGTTGGTTTATATTCTGTGGATTGTTTATATTCTGGTGGTTTATATTCTGTTGGTAGTTTATATTCTGTTGGTTTATATTCAGTTGATGGTTTATATTCTCTGTTGGTTTATATTCTGTTGGTTTATATTCTGTTGGTTTATATTCTGTTGGTTTATATTCAGTTGGTTTATATTCTGTTGGTTTATATTCAGTTGGTTTACATTCTGTTGTTGATTTATATTCAGTTGGTTTATATACTGTTGGTGGTTTATATTCTGTTGGTTTATATTATGTTGGTGGTTTATATTCTGTTGGTGGTTTATATTCTGTTGCTGGTTTATATTCTGTTGGTTTATATTCTGTGGATTGTTTATATTCTGGTGGTTTATATTCTGTTGGTGGTTTATATTCTGTTCGTTTATATTCAGTTGATGGTTTATATTCTCTGTTGGTTTATATTCTGTTGGTTTATATTCTGTTGGTTTATATTCTGTTGGTTTATATTCAGTTGGTTTATATTCTGTTGGTTTATATTCAGTTGGTTTACATTCTGTTGTTGATTTATATTCAGTTGGTTTATATACTGTTGGTGGTTTATATTCTGTTGGTTTATATTCTGTTGGTGGTTTATATTCTGTTGGTTTATATTCTGTTGCTGGTTTATATTCTGTTGGTTTATATTCTGTTGGTTTTATTTTCTGTTTGTGGTTTATATTCTGTTGGTTTTATTTTCTGTTGTTGTCTTATTTCTGTTGGTGGTTTATATTCTGTTGGTGTTTTATATTCTGTTGGTTTATATTCTGTTGCTGGTTTCTATTATGTTGGTGCTTTATGTTCTGTTAGTGGTTTATATTCTGTTTGTTTATATTATGTTGGTGATTTATATTCTGTTGGTGGTTTATATTCTGTTGGTGGTTTATATTCTGTTGGTTTATATTCTGTTGCTGGTTTCTATTATGTTGGTGGTTTATATTCTGTTGGTTTATATTCTGTTGCTGGTTTCTATTATGTTGGTGGTTTATATTCTGTTGGCTTATTTCTGTTGGTGGTTTATATTCTGTTGGTGTTTTATATTCTGTTGGTTTATATTCTGTTGCTGGTTTCTATTATGTTGGTTTATATTCTGTTGGTTTATATTCTGTTGCTGGTTTATATTATGTTGGTGGTTTATATTCTGTTGGCTTATCTCTGTTGGTGGTTTATATTCTGTTGGTGGTTTATATTCTGTTGGTTTATATTCTGTTGGTGGTTTATATTCTGTTGGTGGTTTATATTCTGTTGGTGGTTTATATTCTGTTGGTGGTTTATATTCTGTTGGTTTATATTCTGTTGGTGGTTTATATTCTGTTGGTGGTTTATATTCTGTTGGTGGTTTATATTCTGTTGGTTTATATTCTGTTGGTTTATATTCTGTTGGTTTATATTCTGTTGGTTGATTATATTCTGTTGGTTGTTTATTTTCTGTTGGTTAATATTCTGTTGGTTTATATTCTGTTGTTGGTTTATTTTCTGTTGTTGGTATATATTCTGTTGGTGGTTTATATTCTGTTCGTTTATATTCTGTTGGTGGTTTATATTCTGTTTTTGGTTTATTTTCTGTTGTTGGTTTATATTCTGTTGGTGGTTTATATGCTGTTGATGGTTTATATTCTGTCGGTTTATATTCTGTTGGTGGTTTATATTCTGTTGGTGGTTTATATTCTGTTGGTTGTTTATATTCTGTTGGTTTATATTCTTTTGGTGGTTTATATTCTGTTGGTTTATATTCTTTTGGTGGTTTATATTCTGTTTCTATTATGTTGCTTTATATTATGTTAGTTTATATTCTGTTGGTTTATATTATGTTGGTGGTTTATATTTTGTTGGTGGTTTATATTCTGTTGGTTATATTCCGTTTTTGGTTTATATTCTGTTGATGGTTTATATTCTGTTGGTTTATATTCTGTTGGTGGTTTATATTCTGTTGGTTTATATTCTGTTGCTGGTTTATATTCTGTTGGTTTATATTCTGTTGGTTTTATTTTCTGTTGGTTTTATTTTCTGTTTGTGGTTTATATTCTGTTGGTTTTATTTTCTGTTGTTGTCTTATTTCTGTTGGTGGTTTATATTCTGTTGGTTTATATTCTGTTGGTTTATATTCTGTTGGTGGCTTATATTCTGTTGATTTATATTCTGTTTGTTTATATTATGTTGGTGGTTTATATTCTGTTGGTGGTTTATATTCTGTTGGTTTATTTTCTGTTGTTGGTTTATATTCTGTTGGTGGCTTATATTCTGTTGGTTTATATTCTGTTTGTTTATATTATGTTGGTGGTTTATATTCTGTTGGTTTATATTCTGTTGCTGGTTTCTATTATGTTGGTGGTTTATATTCTGTTGGCTTATTTCTGTTGGTGCTTTATATTCTGTTGGTGTTTTATATTCTGTTGGTTTATATTCTGTTGGTTTATATTCTGTTGGATAATATTCTGTTGCTGGTTTCTATTATGTTGGTGGTTTATATTCTGTTGGTGGTTTATATTCTGTTGGTGTTTTATATTCTGTTGGTTTATATTCTGTTGCTGGTTTCTATTATGTTGGTGGTTTATATTCTGTTGGCTTATTTCTGTTGGTGGTTTATATTCTGTTGTTGGTTTATATTCTGTTGGTTTATATTCTGTTGGTTTATATTCTGTTGTTGGTTTATATTCTGTTGTTGGTTTATATTCTGTTGGTTTATATTCTGTTGTTGGTTTATATTCTGTTGGTTTATATTCTGTTGGTGGTTTATATTCTGTTGGTTTATTTTCTGTTGGTTTATATTCTGTTGGTGGTTTATATTCTGTTGGTTTATATTCTGTTGGTTTATATTCTGTTGGTGGTTTATTTTCTGTTGGTTTATATTCTGTTGGTTTATATTCTGTTGGTGGTTTATATTCTGTTGGTTTATATTCTGGTGGTGGTTTATATTATTTTGATTTATATTCTGTTGGTTTATATTCTGTTGGTGGTTTATATTCTGTTGGTTTATATTCTGTTGGTGGTTTATATTCTGTTGGTTTATATTCTGTTGGTTTATTTTCTGTTGGTGGTTTATATTATTTTGATTTATATTCTGTTGGTTTATATTCTGTTGATGGTTTATATTCTGTTGGTTTATATTCTGTTGGTGGTTTATATTCTGTTGGTTTATATTCTGTTGATGGTTTATATTCTGTTGGTTTATATTCTGTTGGTGGTTTATATTCTGTTGGTGGTTTATATTCTGTTGGTTTATATTCTGTTGGTGGTTTATATTCTGTTGGTTTATTTTCTGTTGTTGGTTTATATTCTGTTGGTTTATATTCTGTTGGTTTACATTCTGTTGTTGGTTTATATTCAGTTGGTTATATTCCGTTCTTGGTTTATATTCTGTTGATGGTTTATATTCTGTTGGTTTGTATTCAGTTTGTTTATATTCTGTTGATGGTTTATATTCTGTTGGTTTATATTCTGTTGGTGGTTTATATTCTGTTGGTGGTTTATATTCTGTTGGTTTATATTCCGTTGGTGGTTTATATTCTGTTGGTTTATATTCTGTTGGTGGTTTATATTCTGTTGGTGGTTTATATTCTGTTGGTGGTTTATATTCTGTGTTTATATTCTGTTGGTTTATATTCTGTTGGTGGTTTATATTCTGTTGGTGGTTTATATTATGTTGGTGGTTTATATTCTGTTGGTGGTTTATATTCTGTTGGTTTATATTCTGTTGGTGGTTTATTTTCTGTTGGTTTATATTCTGTTGGTGGTTTATATTCTGTTGGTTTGTATTCAGTTTGTTTATATTCTGTTGGTTATATTCTGGTGGTTTATATTCTGTTGGTGGTTTATATTCTGGTGGTTTATATTCTGTTGGTGGTTTATATTATGGGGGTTTATATTCTGTTGGTGTTTTATATTCTGTTGGTTTATATTCTGTTGGTGGTTTATATTCTGGTGGTGGTTTATTTTCTGTTGGTTTATATTCTGTTGTTGGTTTATATTCTGTTGGTGGTTTATATTCTGTTGGTGGTTTATATTCTGTTGGTTTATATTTTGTTGCTGGTTTATATTCTGTTGGTTTATATTCTGTTGGTGGTTTATATTCTGTTGGTTTATTTTCTGTTGGTGGTTTATATTCTGTTGGTTTATATTCATTTGGTTTATATTCTGTTGGTTTGTATTCAGTTGGTTTACATTCTGTTGTTGGTTTATATTCAGTTGGTTATATTCCGTTCTTGGTTTATATTCTGTTGATGGTTTATATTCTGTTGGTTTGTATTCAGTTTGTTTATATTCTGTTGATGGTTTATATTCTGTTGATTTATATTCTGTTGGTGGTTTATATTCTGTTGGTGGTTTATATTCTGTTGGTGGTTTATATTCTGTTGGTTTATATTCTGTTGGTGGTTTATATTCTGTTGGTTTATATTCTGTTGGTGGTTTATATTCTGTTGGTGGTTTATATTCTGTTGGTGGTTTATATTCTGTTGGTTGTTTATATTCTGTTGGTTTATATTCTGTTGGTGGTTTTTATTCTGTTGGTTTATATTCTGTTGGTGGTTTATATTCTGTTGGTTTATATTCTGTTGGTTGGTTTATATTCTGTTGGTTTATATTCTGTTGGTGGTTTATATTCTGTTGATGGTTTATATTCTGTTGGTTTGTATTCAGTTTGTTTATATTCTGTTGGTTATATTCTGGTGGTTTATATTCTGTTGATGGTTTTTATTCTGTTGGTTTGTATTCAGTTTGTTTATATTCTGTTGGTTATATTCTGGTGGTTTATATTCTGTTGGTGGTTTATATTCTGGTGGTTTATATTCTGTTGGTGGTTTATATTATGTTGGTGGTTTATATTTTGTTGGTGGTTTATATTCTGTTGGTTATATTCCGTTTTTGGTTTATATTCTGTTGATGGTTTATATTCCGTTGGTTTATATTCAGTTTGTTAGATTCTGTTGTTGGTTATATTCTGTTGGTGGTTTATATTCTGTTGTTGGTTTATATTCTGTAGGTTTATATTATTTTGGTTTATATTCTGTTGGTTTATATTCTGTTGGTTTATATTCTGTTGGTGGTTTATATTCTGTTGGTGGTTTATATTCTGTTGGTGGTTTATATTCTGTTGGTTGTTTATATTCTGTTGGTGGTTTATATTCTGTTGGTGGTTTATATTCTGTTGGTTTATATTCTGTTGGTTTATATTCTGTTGGTGGTTTATATTCTGTTGGTTTATATTCTGTTGGTTTATATTCTGTTGGTTGTTTATATTCTGTTGGTTTATATTCTGTTGGTGGTTTATATTCTGTTGGTGGTTTATATTCTGTTGGTTTATATTCTGTTGGTGGTTTATATTCTGTTGGTTTATATTCTGTTGATGGTTTATATTCCGTTGGTTTATATTCAGTTTGTTAGATTCTGTTGTTGGTTATATTCTGTTGGTGGTTTATATTCTGTTGATTTATATTCTGTTGGTTTATATTCTGTTGGTTTATATTCTGTTGGTGGTTTATATTCTGTTGGTTTTTATTCTGTTGGTTTATATTCTGTTGGTTATATTCTGTTGATTTATATTCTGTTGCTGGTTTATATTCTGTTGCTGGTTTATATTCTGTTGGTGGTTTATATTCTGTTGGTTTATATTCTGTTGGTTATATTCTGTTGGTTTATATTCTGTTGGTGGTTTATATTCTGTTGGTTATATTCTGTTGATTTATATTCTGTTGCTGTATTATATTCTGTTGGTGGTTTATATTCTGTTGGTGTTTTATATTCTGTTGGTTTATATTCTGTTGCTGGTTTCTATTATGTTGGTGGTTTATATTCTGTTGGTTTATATTATGTTGGTTTATATTCTGTGGATTGTTTATATTCTGGTGGTTTATATTCTGTTGGTTTATATTCTGTGGGTGGTTATATTCTGTTGGTTTACATTCTGTTGTTGATTTATATTCTGTTGGTTATATTCCGTTCTTGGTTTATATTCTGTTGCTGGTTTATATTCTGTTGGTTTATATTCTGTGGATTGTTTATATTCTGGTGGTTTATATTCTGTTGGTGGTTTATATTCTGTTGGTTTATATTCAGTTGATGGTTTATATTCTCTGTTGGTTTATTTTCTGTTGGTTTATATTCTGTTGGTTTATATTCTGTTGGTTTATATTCAGTTGGTTTATATTCTGTTGGTTTATATTCAGTTGGTTTACATTCTGTTGTTGATTTATATTCAGTTGGTTTATATACTGTTGGTGGTTTATATTCTGTTGGTTAATATTCTGTTGGTGGTTTATATTCTGTTGGTTTATATTCTGTTGCTGGTTTATATTCTGTTGGTTTATATTCTGTTGGTTTTATTTTCTGTTGGTTTTATTTTCTGTTTGTGGTTTATATTCTGTTGGTTTTATTTTCTGTTGTTGTCTTATTTCTGTTGGTGGTTTATATTCTGTTGGTGTTTTATATTCTGTTGGTTTATATTCTGTTTGTTTATATTATGTTGGTGGTTTATGTTCTGTTAGTGGTTTATTTTCTGTTGGTGGCTTATATTCTGTTGGTTTATATTCTGTTGGTGGCTTATATTCTGTTGGTTTATATTCTGTTTGTTTATATTATGTTGGTGATTTATATTCTGTTGGTGGTTTATATTCTGTTGGTGGTTTATATTCTGTTGGTTTATATTCTGTTGCTGGTTTCTATTATGTTGGTGGTTTATATTCTGTTGGTTTATATTCTGTTGCTGGTTTCTATTATGTTGGTGGTTTATATTCTGTTGGCTTATTTCTGTTGGTGCTTTATATTCTGTTGGTGTTTTATATTCTGTTGGTTTATATTCTGTTGCTGGTTTCTATTATGTTGGTTTATATTCTGTTGGATAATATTCTGTTTCTGGTTTCTATTATGTTGGTGGTTTATATTCTGTTGGTGGTTTATATTCTGTTGGTGTTTTATATTCTGTTGGTTTATATTCTGTTGCTGGTTTCTATTATGTTGGTGGTTTATATTCTGTTGGCTTATTTCTGTTGGTGGTTTATATTCTGTTGTTGGTTTATATTCTGTTGGTTTATATTCTGTTGGTTTATATTCTGTTGGTTTATATTCTGTTGTTGGTTTATTTTCTGTTGGTTTATTTTCTGTTGGTGGTTTATATTCTGTTGGTTTATATTCTGTTGGTTTATATTCTGTTGGTGGTTTATATTCTGTTGGTTTATATTCTGTTGGTTTATATTCTGTTGGTGGTTTATATTCTGTTGGTTTATATTCTGTTGGTTTATTTTCTGTTGGTGGTTTATATTCTGGTGGTAGTTTATTTTCTGTTGGTTTATATTCTGTTGTTGGTTTATATTCTATTGGTGGTTTATATTCTGTTGGTGGTTTTTATTCTGTTGGTTTATATTTTGTTGCTGGTTTATATTCTGTTGGTTTATATTCTGTTGGTGGTTTATATTCATTTGGTGGTTTATATTCTGTTGGTTGTTTATATTCTGTTGGTTTATATTCTGTTGGTGGTTTATATTCTGTTGGTTTATATTCTGTTGGTGGTTTATATTCTGTTGGTTTATATTCTGTTGGTGGTTTATATTCTGTTGGTTTATATTCTGTTGGTGGTTTATATTCTGTTGATGGTTTATATTCTGTTGGTTTGTATTCAGTTTTTTTATATTCTGTTGGTTATATTCTGTTGATGGTTTATATTCTGTTGGTTTGTATTCAGTTTGTTTATATTCTGTTGGTTATATTCTGGTGGTTTATATTCTGTTGGTGGTTTATATTCTGGTGGTTTATATTCTGTTGGTGGTTTATATTATGGGGGTTTATATTCTGTTGGTGTTTTATATTCTGTTGGTTTATATTCTGTTGGTGGTTTATATTCTGGTGGTGGTTTATTTTCTGTTGGTTTATATTCTGTTGTTGGTTTATATTCTGTTGGTGGTTTATATTCTGTTGGTGGTTTATATTCTGTTGGTTTATATTTTGTTGCTGGTTTATATTCTGTTGGTTTATATTCTGTTGGTGGTTTATATTCTGTTGGTGGTTTATATTCTGGTGGTTTATATTCTGTTGGTGGTTTATATTCTGTTGGTGGTTTATATTCTGGTGGTTTATATTCTGTTGGTGGTTTATATTATGGGGGTTTATATTCTGTTGGTGTTTTATATTCTGTTGGTTTATATTCTGTTGGTGGTTTATATTCTGGTGGTGGTTTATTTTCTGTTGGTTTATATTCTGTTGTTGGTTTATATTCTGTTGGTGGTTTATATTCTGTTGGTGGTTTATATTCTGTTGGTTTATATTCTGTTGGTTTATATTATGTTGGTTTATATTCTGTTGGTGGTTTATATTCTGTTGGTTTATATTCTGTTGGTGTTTTATATTCTGTTGGTTTATATTCTGTTGCTGGTTTCTATTATGTTGGTGGTTTATATTCTGTTGGCTTATTTCTGTTGTTGGTTTATATTCTGTTGGTTTATATTCTGTTGGTTTATATTCTGTTGGTGGTTTATATTCTGTTGGTGGTTTATATTCTGTTGGTGGTTTATATTCTGTTGGTGGTTTATATTCTGTTGGTGGTTTATATTCTGGTGGTTTATATTCTGTTGGTTTATATTCTGTTGGTTTATATTCTGTTGGTGGTTTATTTGCTGTTGGTTTATATTCTGTTGGTGGTTTATATTCTGTTGGTGGTTTATATTCTGTTGGTGGTTTATATTCTGTTGGTGGTTTATATTCTGTTGGTGGTTTATATTCTGGTGGTTTATATTCTGTTGGTTTATATTCTGTTGGTTTATATTCTGTTGGTGGTTTATATTCTGTTGGTTTATATTCTGTTGGTGGTTTATATTCTGTTGGTTTATATTCTGTTGGTGGTTTATATTCTGTTGGTTTATATTCTGTTGGTGGTTTATATTCTGTTGGTTTATATTCTGTTGGTGGTTTATATTCTGTTGGTTTATATTCTGTTGGTGGTTTATATTCTGTTGGTTTATATTCTGTTGGTTTATATTCTGTTGGTGGTTTATATTCTGTTGGTTTATATTCTGTTGGTGGTTTATATTCTGTTGGTTTATATTCTGTTGGTTTATATTCTGTTGGTGGTTTATATTCTGTTGGTTTATATTCTGTTGGTTTATATTCTGTTGGTGGTTTATATTCTGTTGGTTTATATTCTGTTAGTTTATATTCTGTTCGTTTATATTCTGTTGGTTTATATTCTGTTGGTTTATATTCTGTTGGTTTATATTCTATATTCTGTATTCTTGGTGGTTTATATTCTGTTGTTGGTTTATACGTATTCTGTTGGTTTATATTCTGTTGGTGGTTTATATTCTGTTGTTGGTTTATACGTATTCTGTTGGTTTATATTCTGTTGGTTTATATTCTGTTGATTTATATTCTGTTGGTGGTTTATATTTTGTTGGTGGTTAATATTCTGTTGGTGGTTTATATTCTGTGGGTGGTTTATATTCTGTTGGTGGTTTATATTCTGTTGGTGGTTTATATTCTGTTGGTGGTTAATATTCTGTTGGTTGTTTATATTCTGTGGGTGGTTTATATTCTGTGTGTGGTTTATATTCGTTTGGTGGTTTATATTCTGTTGGTGGTTAATATTCTGTTGGTGGTTTATATTCTGTTGTTGGTTTATATTCTGTTGGTGGTTTATATTCTGTTGTTGGTTTATATTCTGTTGGTGGTTAATATTCTGTTGGTGGTTTATATTCTGTGGGTGGTTTATATTCTGTTGGTGGTTTATATTCTGTTGTTGGTTTATATTCTGTTGGTGGTTTATATTCTGTTGTTGGTTTATATTCTGTTGTTGGTTTATATTCTGTGGGTGGTTTATATTCTGTTGGTTTATATTCTGTTGGTTTATATTCTGTTGGTGGTTTATATTCTGTTGTTGGTTTATACGTATTCTGTTGGTTTATATTCTGTTGGTGGTTTATATTCTGTTGTTGGTTTATACGTATTCTGTTGGTTTATATTCTGTTGGTTTATATTCTGTTGGTTTATATTCTGTTGATTTATATTTTGTTGGTTTATATTCTGTTGGTGGTTTATATTCTGTTGGTTTATATTCTGTTGGTTTATATTCTGTTGGTTTATATTCTGTTGGTTTATATTCTGTTGATTTATATTCTGTTGGTTTATATTCTGTTGGTGGTTTATATTCTGTTGTTGGTTTATATTCTGTTGGTGGTTTATATTCTGTTTATTTATATTCTGTTGGTTTATATTCTGTTGGTTTATATTCTGTTGGTGGTTTATATTCTGTTGGTGGTTTATATTCTGTTGGTGGTTTATATTCTGTTGGTTTATATTCTGTTGGTTTATTTTCTGGTGGTTTATATTCTAGTGGTTTATATTCTATCCCCCACTCTACCCTCCACCTATCCCCCTCTCTACCCTCCATCTACCCCCCTCTCGACCCTCCATCTACCCCCCTCTCTACCCTCCATGTTTCTTTCTCTACCCTCCATCTATCCCCCTCTCTACCCTCCATCTACCCCCCTCTCTACCCTCCATCTATCCCCCTCTCTACCCTCCATGTCTCTCTCTCTACCCTCCATGTCTCTCTCTCTACCCTCCATGTCTCTCTCTACCCTCCATCTACCCCCCTCTCTACCCTCCATGTCTCTCTCTCTACCCTCCATCTACCCCCCTCTCTACCCGCCATGTCTCTCTCTCTACCCTCCATCTAACCCCCTCTATCCTCCATGTCTCTCTCTCTACCCTCCATGTCTCTCTCTCTCTACCCTCCATCTACCCCCCCTCTCTACCCTCCATGTCTCTCTCTCTCTAGCCTCCATCTATCCCCCTCTCTACCCTCCATGTCTCTCTCTCTACCCTCTACCCTCCGTTGTGACCACTTACTCATTATGATCTAAAACTGATCCTAGTTCAGCACTGCTACTCACTTAGGCTATTTTTGAAAATGGGTAGGTAGTGGTTCTGGTAGTGAATGAGAGAAACCTCAGGTGATTGGCTTACTCTATAGTGGTGGCATGCAGGACCCAGGAGAGCTGATGGCCGGTCGATACAGACTGACTGACTGGTCGCAGGTCTGAAGGACTTCTGCAGCATGTCTGCTCCTCTGTTCCTGCTCTTCTCCTCCTCTCCTCCTCCTTTCCTCCTCCTCTCCTCCTCTCCTCAGCAGCTGCAGCCTCTGCTGCTGTCTCCAGCTGTCCCTGACGAATCACCTGCTCTTGTCCAAACAAAGCCACCGTATCCCTCCACCATCCGTCCTCTCCGTCCCTCCCTCCTCCCCGTCCCTCCATCTTCCCTCTCCTTCCCTCCATCCCCAGCCCTCCCTCCTCTCCGCCCCTCCATCCCCAGCCCTCCCTCCTCTCCACCCCTCCATCCCCAGCCCTCCCTCCTCTCTGCCCCTCCATCCCCAGCCGTCCCACCTCCCTGTCCCTCCATCCCCAGCCCTCCCTCCTCTCCGCCCCTCCATCCCCAGCCGTCCCTCCTCCCTGTCCCTCCAGCCCTCCCTCCTCTCCGCCCCTCCATCCCCAGCCGTCCCTCCTCCCTGTCCCTCCAGCCCTCCCTCCGCTCCATCTCTCCATTTCCAGCCCTCCCTCCTCTCCACCCCTCCATCCCCAGCCCTCCCTCATCTCTGCCCCTCCATCCCCAGCCGTCCCACCTCCCTGTCCCTCCATCCCCAGCCCTCCCTCCTCTCCGCCCCTCCATCCCCAGCCGTCCCTCCTCCCTGTCCCTCCAGCCCTCCCTCCTCTCCGCCCCTCCATCCCCAGCCGTCCCTCCTCCCTGTCCCTCCAGCCCTCCCTCCGCTCCATCTCTCCATTTCCAGCCCTCCCTCCTCTCCATCCCTCCATCCCTCCATCTCCAGCCCTCCCTCCTCTCCATCCTACCATTTCCAGCCCTCCCTCCTCTCCATCCTTCCATCTCCAGCCCTCCCTCCTCTCCATCCATCTCCAGCCGTCCCTCCTCTCCATCCCTCCATCTCCAGCCCTCCCTCCTCTCCATCCCTCCATCTCCAGCCCTCCCTCCTCTCCATCCCTCCATTTCCAGCCCTCCCTCCTCTCCATCCCTCCATCTCCAGCCCTCCCTCCTCTCCATCCTTCCATTTCCAGCCCTCCCTCCTCTACATCCCTCCATCTCCAGCCCCTCCTCCTGTCCATCCCTCCATCTCCAGCCCTCCCTCCTCTCCATCCTTCCATTTCCAGCCCTCCCTCCTCTCCATCCCTCCATCTCCAGCCCTCCCTCCTCTCCATCCCTCCATCTCCAGCCCTCCCTCCTCTCCATCCCTCCATCTCCAGCCCTCCCTCCTCTCCATCCCTCCATTTCCAGCCCTCCCTCCTCTCCATCCCTCCATCTCCAGCCCTCCCTCCTCTCCATCCTTCCATTTCCAGCCCTCCCTCCTCTACATCCCTCCATCTCCAGCCCCTCCTCCTCTCCATCCCTCCATCTCCAGCCCTCCCTTCTCTCCATCCTTCCATTTCCAGCCCTCCCTCCTCTCCATCCTTCCATCTCCAGCCCTCCCTCCTCTCCATCCATCTCCAGCCCTCCCTCCTCTCCATCCCTCCATCTCCAGCCCTCCCTCCTCTCCATCCTTCCATTTCCAGCCCTCCCTCCTCTCCATCCCTCCATCTCCAGCCCTCGCTCCTCTCCATCCTTCGATTTCCAGCCCTCCCTCCTCTCCATCCTTCCATTTCCATCCCTCCCTCCTCTCCATCCTTCCATCTCCAGCCCTCCCTCCTCTCCATCCATCTCCAGCCCTCCCTCCTCTCCATCCCTCCTTCTCCAGCCCTCCCTCCTCTCCATCCCTCCATCTCCATCCCTCCCTCCTCTCCATCCTTCCATTTCCAGCCCTCCCTCCTCTCCATCCTTCCATTTCCAGCCCTCCCTCATCTACATCCTTCCATTTCCACCCCTCCCTCCTCTCCATCCCTCCATCTCCAGCCCTCCCTCCTCTCCATCCTTCCATCTCCAGCCCTCCCTCCTCTCCATCCCTCCCTCCTCTCCATCCCTCCATCTCCAGCCCTCCCTCCTCTCCATCCTTCCATTTCCAGCCCTCCCTCCTCTACATCCCTCCATATCCAGCCCCTCCTCCTCTCCATCCCTCCATCCCTCCATCTCCAGCCCTCCCTCCTCTCCATCCTTCCATTTCCAGCCCTCCCTCCTCTACATCCCTCCATCTCCAGCCCCTCCTCCTCTCCATCCCTCCTCCCCATCCATCTCCAGCCCTCCCTCCTCCCCATCCATTTCCAGCCCTCCCTCCTCCCTGTCCCTCCTCCCTGTCCCTCCAGCCCTCCCTCCTCCCCATCCCTCCATCTCCAGCCCTCCCTCCTCCCCATCCATTACCAGCCCTCCCTCCTCCCTGTCCCTCCTCCCTGTCCCTCCAGCCCTCCCTCCTCCCCATCCCTCCATCTCCAGCCCTCCCTCCTCCCCATCCATTTCCAGCCCTCCCTCCTCCCTGTCCCTCCTCCCTGTCCCTCCAGCCCTCCCTCCTCCCCATCCCTCCATCTCCAGCCCTCCCTCCTCTCCATCCTTCCATTTCCAGCCCTCCCTCCTCTCCATCCCTCCATCTCCAGCCCTCCCTCCACCCCATCCATCTCCAGCCCTCCCTCCTCCCCATCCCTCCATCTCCAGCCCTCCCTCCTCCCCATCCATTACCAGCCCTCCCTCCTCTCCATCCCTCCATCTCCAGCCCTCCCTCCTCCCCATCCATCTCCAGCCCTCCCTCCTCTCCATCCCTCCATTTCCATCTGTCCCTCCTCTCCATCCCTCCATCTCCAGCCCTCCCTCCTCTCCATCCATCTCCAGCCCTCCCTCCTCTCCTTTTTCCTTAAGGGTAGCTTTAGTGTAGCTTAACGTCTTCCAGTGAGAAGTAATCGATAGGGTAAGGACTGTTTTTAGAGTGGCTTCTGCAAGACAGCTGAAGGTGTTCCCCAAGGATTGGTGCTAGGAGACATTTATTGTCTCATTATTATTATTATTATTATTATTATTATTATTATTATCATTATTATATTATAAAATAGTCCGGAATCTTCTTCTTACAGCTTCGTTGTCTTGGAGACGAGAACCTCCTCTTCCCCAATCACAATTGGTTTCAATGTCATCGGTTGTCTTAGCACTACTCTTTCCCCACGTGTACATCCTTCCACACACTGTAAACACACAGCCCAGTATCACAAATAAAGACAGCAGGTTTCTTCAGACAGAAACGGTAGGAGGGCGGTTGGTTGGGAGGATGGGTGGGCATTCTACAGTTGAAGTCAGAAGTTTACATACACCTTATCCAAGTACATTTAAATTCAGTTTTTCCACAATTCCTGACATTTAAATCCGAGTAAAAAATTCCCTGTCTTAGGTCAGTTAGGATCACCACTTTATTTTAAGAATGTGAAATGTCAGAATAATAGTAGATAGAATGATTTATTTCAGCTTTTATTTCTTTCTTCACATTCTCAGTGGGTCAGAAGTTTACATACACTCAATTAGTATTTGGTAGCATTGCCTTTAAATTGTTTAACTTGGTTTAAACATTTCGGGTTGCCTTCCACAAGGTTCCCACAATAAGTTGGGTGAATTTTGTCCCATTCCTCCGGACAGAGCTGGTGTAACTGAGTCAGGTTTGTAGGCCTCCTTTGCTCGCACAAGCTTTTTCAGTTCTGCCCACAAATGTTCTATGGGATTGAGGTCAGGGCTTTGTGATGGCCACTCCAATACCTTGACTTTGTTGTCCTTAAGCCATTTTGCCACAACTTTGGAAGTATGCTTGGGGTCATTGTCCATTTGGAAGACCCATTTGCGACCAAACTTTAACTTCCTGACTGATGTCTTGAGATTGCTTCAATATATTCACATACTTTTCCATCCTCATGTTGCCATCTATTTTGTGAAGTGTACCAGTCCCTCCTGCAGCAAAGCACCTCCACAACATGATGCTGCCACCCCCGTGCTTCATGGTTGGGATGGTGTTCTTCGGCTTGCAAGTCTCCCCCCTTTTTCCTCCTAACATAACGATGGTCATTATGGCCAAACAGTTCTATTTTTGTTTCATCAGACCAGAGGACATTTCTCCAAAAAGTACGATCTTTGTCCCCATGTGCAGTTGCAAACCGTAGTCTGGCATTTTTATGGCGGTTTTGGAGCAGTGGCTTCTTCCTTGCTGAGCGGTCTTTCAGGTTATGTCGATATAGGACTCATTTTACTGTGGCTACTTTTTTTTCTGAGGTCTTGGCTGATTTCTTTTGATTATTTTGATGTCAAGCAAAGAGGCACTGACTTTGTGACTTCAACTGTATCAAAAAGTGCAAATTAATCCCAGAACAGCAGCAAAGGACCTTGTGATGATGATGGAGGAAACCGGTACAAAAATATTTTTATCCACAGTAAAACGAGTGCTATATCGACATAACCTGAAAGGCCGCTCAGCAAGGAAGAAGCCACTGATCCCTCTACACTCTAACCACTAGGCTACCTGCTGCCTCTACACTCTAACCACTAGTCTACCTGGCGCCTCTACACTCTAACCACTAGGCTACCTGCCACCTCTACACTCTAACCACTAGGCTACCTGCCACCTCTACACTCTAACCACTAGGCTACCTGCCACCTCTACACTCTAACCACTAGGCTACCTGCCACCTCTACACTCTAACCACTAGTCTACCTGCCACCTCTACACTCTAACCACTAGTCTACCTACCACCTCTACACTTTAGCCACTAGTCTACCTGCCACCTCTACACTCTAACCACTAGTCTACCTACCACCTCTACACTCTAACCACTAGTCTACCTACCACCTCGACACTCTAACCACTAGTATACCTACCACCTCTACACTCTAACCACTAGTCTACCTGCCACCTCTACACTCTAACCACTAGTCTACCTGCCACCTCTACACTCTAACCACTAGTCTACCTACCACCTCTACACTTTAGCCACTAGTCTACCTGCCACCTCTACACTCTAACCACTAGTCTACCTACCACCTCTACACTCTAACCACTAGTCTACCTGGCGCCTCTACACTCTAACCACTAGTCTACCTACCACCTCTACACTCTAACCACTAGTCTACCTACCACCGCTACACTTTAACCACTAGTCTACCTGTCACCCCTACACTCTAACCACTAGTCTATCTACCACCTCTACACTTTAACCACTAGTCTACCTGTCACCCCTACACTCTAACCACTAGTCTATCTACCACCTCTACACTCTAACCACTAGTCTACCTACCACCTCTACACTCTAACCACCAGTCTACCTGCCACCCCTACACTCTAACCACTAGTCTACCTGCCACCTCTACACTCTAACCACTAGGCTACCTGCTGCCTCTACACTCTAACCACTAGGCTACCTACCACATCTACACTCTAACCACTAGTCTACCTGCCGCCTCTACACTCTAACCACTAGTCTACCTGCCGCCTCTACACTCTAACCACTAGGTCACTAACCACTAGTCTACCTACCACCTCTACACTCTAACCACTAGTCTACCTACCACCTCTACACTTTAGCCACTAGTCTACCTGCCACCTCTACACTCTAACCACTAGTCTACCTACCACCTCTACACTTTAGCCACTAGTCTACCTGCCACCTCTACACTTTAGCCACTAGTCTACCTGCCACCCCTACACTCTAACCACTAGGCTACCTGCCACCTCTACACTCTAACCACTAGGCTACCTGCCACCTCTACACTCTAACCACTAGGCTACCTGCCACCTCTACACTTTAGCCACTAGTCTACCTGCCACCTCTACACTCTAACCACTAGTCTACCTACCACCTCTACACTCTAACCACTAGTCTACCTGCCACCTCTACACTCTAACCACTAGTCTACCTGCCACCTCTACACTCTAACCACTAGGCTACCTGCTGCCTCTACACTCTAACCACTAGGCTACCTACCACATCTACACTCTAACCACTAGTCTACCTGCCGCCTCTACACTCTAACCACTAGTCTACCTGCCGCCTCTACACTCTAACCACTAGGTCACTAACCACTAGTCTACCTGCCACCTCTACACTCTAACCACTAGTCTACCTGCCTCCTCTACACTCTAACCACTAGTCTACCTGCCGCCTCTACACTCTAACCACTAGGCTACCTGCCTCCTCTACACCCTAACCACTAGGCTACCTGCCGCCTCTACACTCTAACCACTAGGCTACCCTGCCACCTCTACACTCTAACCACTAGGCTACCTGCCGCCTCTACACTCTAACCACTAGGCTACCCTGCCACCTCTACACTCTAACCACTAGGCTACCTGCCACCTCTACACTCTAACCACTAGGCTACCCTGCCACCTCTACACTTTAACCACTAGTCTACCTGCCACCTCTACACTCTAACCACTAGTCTACCTACCACCTCTACACTTTAGCCACTAGTCTACCTGCCACCTCTACACTCTAACCACTAGTCTACCTACCACCTCTACACTCTAACCACTAGTCTACCTACCACCTCTACACTTTAGCCACTAGTCTACCTGCCACCTCTACACTCTAACCACTAGTCTACCTACCACCTCTACACTTTAGCCACTAGTCTACCTGCCACCTCTACACTTTAGCCACTAGTCTACCTGCCACCCCTACACTCTAACCACTAGGCTACCTGCCACCTCTACACTCTAACCACTAGGCTACCTGCCACCTCTACACTCTAACCACTAGGCTACCTGCCACCTCTACACTCTAACCACTAGGCTACCTGCCACCTCTACACTTTAGCCACTAGTCTACCTGCCACCTCTACACTCTAACCACTAGTCTACCTACCACCTCTACACTCTAACCACTAGTCTACCTGCCACCTCTACACTCTAACCACTAGTCTACCTGCCACTTCTACACTTTAGCCACTAGTCTACCTGCCACCTCTACACTCTAACCACTAGTCTACCTGCCACCTCTACACTCTAACCACTAGGCTACCTGCCACCTCAACACTCTAACCACTAGGTTACCTGCCTCCTCTACACTCTAACCACTAGGCTACCTGCCACCTCTACACTTTAACCACTAGTCTACCCTGCCACCTCTACACTTTAACCACTAGTCTACCTGCCACCTCTACACTCTAACCACTAGTCTACCTACCACCTCTACACTTTAACCACTAGTCTACCTGCCACTTCTACACTCTAACCACTAGTCTACCTGCCACTTCTACACTCTAACCACTAGTCTACCTGCCACCTCTACACTTTAACCACTAGTCTACCTGCCACCTCTACACTCTAACCACTAGTCTACCTACCACCTCTACACTTTAACCACTAGTCTACCTGCCACTTCTACACTCTAACCACTAGTCTACCTGCCACTTCTACACTCTAACCACTAGGCTACCTGCCACTTCTACACTCTAACCACTAGGCTACCTGTCACCCCTACACTCTAACCACTAGTCTACCTACCACCTCTACACTCTAACCACTAGGCTACCTGCCACCTCTAAACTCTAACCACTAGGCTACCTGCCACTTCTACACTTTAGCCACTAGGCTACCTGCCACCTCTACACTCTAACCACTAGTCTACCTACCACCTCTACACTCTAACCACTAGTCTACCTGCCACCTCTACACTCTAACCACTAGTCTACCTACCACCTCTACACTCTAACCACTAGTCTACCTGCCACCGCTACACTCTAACCACTAGTCTACCTGCCACCTCTACACTCTAACCACTAGGCTACCTGCCTCCTCTACACTCTAACCACTAGTCTACCTACCACCTCTACACTCTAACCACTAGTCTACCTGCCACCTCTACACTCTAACCACTAGTCTACCCTACCACCTATACACTCTAACCACTAGTCTACCTGCCACCCCTACACTCTAACCACTAGTCTACCTACCACCTCTACACTCTAACCACTAGTCTACCTGCCGCCTCTACACTCTAACCACTAGTCTACCTGCCACCTCTACACTCTAACCACTAGTCTACCTGCCAACTCTACACTTTAACCACTAGGCTACCTACCACCTCTACACTCTACCCACTAGACTACCTGCCACCTCTACACTCTAACCACTAGGCTACCTACCACCTCTACACTCTAACCACTAGTCTACCTACCACCTCTACACTCTAACCACTAGTCTACCTGCCACCTCTACACTCTAACCACTAGTCTACCTACCACCTCTACACTCTAACCACTAGTCTACCTACCACCTCTACACTCTAACCACTAGTCTACCTGCCACCTCTACACTCTAAACACTAGGCTACCTGCTGTCTCTACACTCTAACCACTAGTCTACCTACCACCTCTACACTCTAACCACTAGTCTACCTGCCACCTCTACACTTTAACCACTAGGCTACCTGTCACCTCTACACTCTAACCACTAGTCTACCTACCACCTCTACACTCTAACCACTAAGCTACCCTACCACCTCTACACTCTAACCACTAGTCTACCTGCCTCCTCTACACTCTAACCACTAGGCTACCTTGCCACTTCTACACTCTAACCACTAGGCTACCTGTCACCCCTACACTCTAACCACTAGTCTACCTACCACCTCTACACTCTAACCACTAGGCTACCTGCCACCTCTACACTCTAACCACTAGGCTACCTGCCACTTCTACACTTTAGCCACTAGGCTACCTGCCACCTCTACACTCTAACCACTAGTCTACCTACCACCTCTACACTCTAACCACTAGTCTACCTGCCACCTCTACACTCTAACCACTAGTCTACCTACCACCTCTACACTCTAACCACTAGTCTACCTGCCACCGCTACACTCTAACCACTAGTCTACCTGCCACCTCTACACTC
>NC_092158.1:7246970-7256970 GCF_045791955.1 Oncorhynchus clarkii lewisi | reverse complement strand
TTAACTAACTTTACCTTCTTCTTAGCCTGGGTACCAGTCTCTTTTAACTAACTTTACCATCTTCTTAGCCTGGGTTCCAGTCTCTTTTAATTAATCCCAAGTTCTCTTAGCCTGGGTTCCTGTCTCTTTAAAACAAACCTTACATTCTTCTTAGCCTGGGTTCCAGTCTCTTTAAAACTGACCTTACATTCTTCTTAGCCTGGGTACCAGTACTTCTCACTCATCAGACAGAAACAGTTGACTTGGTAGTAGTTCTCGCTGTTTGACAAAATGTCAAAGGAGGTCATGTTGTTTAGGCTGTTTAGACATTATGTGTTATTAGACGTTATATGTTGTTTAGACGTTATATGTTGTTTAGACGTTATATGTTATTAGACGTTATATGTTATTAGACGTTATATGTTGTTTAGACGTTATATGTTGTTGAGACATTATGTGTTATTAGACGTTATATGTTATTAGACGTTATATGTTGTTGAGACATTATGTGTTATTAGACGTTATATGTTGTTGAGACGTTATATGTTGTTTAGACGTAATATGATGTTTAAACGTTATATGTTGTTTAGACGTTATATGTTGTTTAGACGTTATATGTTGTTTAGACGTAATATGTTGTTTAGACGTAATATGTTGTTTAGACGTTATATGTTGTTTAGACGTTATATGATGTTTAGACGTTATATGATGTTTAGACGTTATATGTTGTTGAGACATTATGTGTTATTAGACGTTATATGTTGTTGAGACGTTATATGTTGTTTAGACGTTATATGTTGTTTAGACGTTATATGTTATTAGACGTAATATGTTGTTTAGACGTTAACCAACCTTAAGGTCAATAACACAGAGTTACAGAGTTAGAGTTACATGTGGGATAAACCAACCTTAAGGTCAATAACACAGAGTTACAGAGTTAGAGTTACATGTGGGATAAACCAACCTTAAGGTCAATAACACAGAGTTACAGAGTTAGAGTTACATGTGGGATAAACCAACCTTAAGGTCAATAACACAGAGTTACAGAGTTAGAGTTACATGTGGGATAAACCAACCTTAAGGTCAATAACACAGAGTTACAGAGTTAGAGTTACATGTGGGATAAACCAACCTTAAGGTCAATAACACAGAGTTACAGAGTTAGAGTTACATGTGGGATAAACAAACCTTAAGGTCAATAACACAGTAGAAAATGGTCTATGTACAGTGTCTGCAAATGAGGTAAGATTAAGGAAATCGGTGGTTAGAGCCGTGTGTAATATGTCATGTCTTAGCAATGGGACAAAGATGTTCTTTATCTAACAAGAGAAAGTGGGGAAGGGGGTCACTCCAACTGAGAACGAGGTTGAGTGACTCTTGTTCATTCACTAGCCCTAAGTAGTCTATGCTCACTATTCATCTTAGATTAGAATGTATTTGGTGAGACGGCAGGATGACATGTCTGGCTAGTAACTTGTTGCCTAATGGTACCGGATTGTTGGTGTGAATTGGTAAGAAAACAGTAATTACATTTAGTGATCTTGAGTTGTTGTAGATTTTTATATTTTATTGAAGGCCCTTTCTAGAGGTTTTTTTCTCCCCCCCCCCCCCCCCCCACTTGAGAATGTCACCATTCTTTTCTCTGCATTGTTCCATCTCTTGGTTTGTTTTTTTTCTTCAATTTATCCTCTTCGCAAAAAAAAAAACAAAACAGGCCCCAAATAAAAATCCTCTATGGAAAATAAAGATGGCTTCCTCATCAGTGTACATCACAATACCTAAACAGCAATACCATCATAGCAATTATAGCTTTAACTGTGAATCTCTTCTTTGTTTTACTGTTCAGCTAAATTGTTGTTATAACAATAGCAGCTCCTAGTTCAATTCTGCCGTCTTTAGTAAATCCTGAACGTCGTGCTAGGAGATGTTTTGGTTTCACGAGTATAATTAACTATGTTGTTCATTGTTCATTTGTTTAGGTTTTAGTGTTGTGTGAAAGGGGTATAATTCTGTGTGTATGTCTCCAACTGCTATTGTCTCAGATATTGTAGGAATGTTTCCACAAATCCTTCAGACAAAGAAAATGAGGTCCAAAAAAAAAAAAAAAAAAAAATTAAAGAATTAAATCGTAAAGAATTGTGGCTTCACCAAGATCCCCAAAAAACAAAGGATGTCAAAAAACAACAACAACAACAACAACAACAACAACACACACACACAAAACAAAAAGACAATGCAAAAATAATAATAACGCAACATAAACCAACCGGGACATGAAGATTTCAGTCCCCCAATAGCAAGCGGTGTTCCAGGTGTTTCTACGAGCTATTACACCGCTAGAAGAGACGAGTAAAAGGGGTTGATAAATACGGAGAAGGATGTAAACACCAAGCCAAAAAAATAAATAAATGGTAAAACGCTGTGCCGTCTGAAAGAAGAGAAGATTTTGGGCTCTTATTGCCATCCTTATGCATTTTTTAGTAGCTTTAGCCGTAGGGCTTGGCAGTGCCACCGTTGTCACCGTGCCAACAAAAATCTGCAGTGCCTGCCGCATTTCAGCCGACCGGGGTTTGTCTGAAAACACAAACGCACTGGCAGTGCTCTCGCAGACACAAAACCAAACCGCCGATGTTATCGATGGTTAGTGGTTGAGTCAAAATGTTTCTAAAGGGTTATTTTTGGCTTACGTTGTTGTTGTTGTTGTTACCAATATGAAAACCTTAAAATGTGAAAGACGTGAATAATCTCAGCCGTTCACACAAAGTCAAGTCGTTTTCTTTGTGTGTGTGCCAAGCTAGTGTGTGCCACGCTATCAATGATTTTACCAGGCTTCTACCGCAAAGGTAGAAGTTACCATTTTTGTCCTTGGTGAAACAATTTTTTCTCAAGTTGTAATTTTAATCTATGTGTTAGTAAGTGTTAGTATGTGTTAATATGTGTTAGTATGTGTTAATATGTGTTAGTATGTGTTAATATGTGTTAATATGTGTCAATATGTGTTAGTATGTGTTAATATGTGTCAATATGTGTTAGTATGTGTTAGTATGTGTTAATATGTGTTAGTATGTGTTAATATGTGTTAGAATGTGTTAATATGTGTTAATGTGTCAATATGTGTTAGTATGTGTTAGTATGTGTTAGTATGTGTTAATATGTGTTTTTGTCTTGTTGTTTTTTTGATTCCTGGGTGAGGGGGGGGGGGGTGTCTGGATAATGAAGCCTGTTTTGCATCGGGGTGCCTGCCTAGAATGTAATCAAGGGCACTGAAAAGAACTAAACAAGTACACAGCTCTCCTCTCCTCTTATAGGGCTGTTAGTGAATGTTAATGCCCCTGTATTTCAGCCCAACATCCTGGTTATTACCTATCGATAGGTTTGCCCAAACCTCCTGGGATGTTACAGTGCTTCACATCACAACTATATCAATGTATTGATCGTATATATATATAGTTGATAAATACGGGTTGAGTTGTGTCTCTGATGTCATTCTTGTTAGGTCTATTTATTCGTCCTTATATATTTAATTTTATATATTTCTATATATCGACGTCCCAGAAGGAATCAGTCTGTTTGGTGTTTTCTGAAGGCTGCTCATAATGTGACGGTTTCTGAAGGTTTCCAACGGAGAGACTATATCGTTGTTTAAGCACCAGGACTATATTGTTGTTTAAGCACCATGACTATATTGTTGTTTAAGCACCAGGACTATATCGTTGTTTAAGCACCAGGACTATATTGTTGTTTAAGCACCAGGACTATATTGTTGTATATTGTTGTTTAAGCACCAGGACTATATTGTTGTTTAAGCACCAGGACTATATTGTTGTATATTGTTGTTTAAGCACCAGGACTATATTGTTGTTTAAGCACCAGGACTATATTGTTGTATATTGTTGTTTAAGCACCAGGACTATATTGTTAATGATTTTCAGTCGTGTGTTTAGAAGCCAGCTTCCCCCCCCATGGCTTCTGTGGCTTCCCTCAGCACCTTGTAGACTTTGTCTGTGGCCCAAATAGAACCCTATTCCCTATATATAGTGCACTACTTTAGACCAGAGCCCTATGGAACCCTATTCCCTATATATAGTGCACTACTTTAGACCAGAGCCCTATAGAACCCTATTCCCTATATAGTGCACTACTTTAGACCAGAGCCCTATGGAACCCTATTCCCTATATAGTGCACTATTTCTGACCAGAGCCCTATGGAACCCTATTCCCTATATAGTGCACTATTTCTGACCAGAGCCCTATGGAACCTTATTCTCTATAAAGGGAAGAGGGTGCCATTTGGTACAGAACCTTTGTTGGAGTTCTGGAAGGGTGCCCGTTGATGTCATGGAAACAAGTTGAGTTGCTGAGAATGATTCATGTCAGCTATGTTCTCCCGTCCTCCCCCACGTGAAACAGGAATAGATGGTTTAACCCTTCACACCATCTCACCTTGTCTTGAGACAGAACAGTATACGTACGGTTAGTTAGGTTTTTAATATACCGAAGAATGTCAAGGCATATCTCGCATCTTATCAGAGGACGACTTGTCTGTCTGTTTCCTTCACTGTCCGGATGATGAAATAGAACTGTGTAGTCATGGTTTCTGCCTCAACAATAACCTCAAGGCCATATCCAAACATAACGGGTAACGCAGGTTTTTTCGACAACAACAAAAAAATAAAAGTAAAATAAACCGGAATAAAGTGAGAAAAATCAAAGGAAGTCCAACTTCATATGACCGCAATACGGTTCAACCTCTTTTACAACTAACCTTGACCAATCCAACTTCATATGACCACAATACGGTTCAACCTCTTTTACAACTAACCTTGACCAATCCAACTTCATATGACCACAATACGGTTCAACCTCTTTTACAACTAACCTTGACCAATCCAACTTCATATGACCACAATACGGTTCAACCTCTTTTACAACTAACCTTGACCAATCCAACTTCATATGACCACAATACGGTTCAACCTCTTGATCAATCCAAATCGTTTATTCGTCATTTCTGTCCTGTCCTTTCCCGCCGTGTCTCCTGTGTCTATAACGCTCTCTTTCGGGCCAATTATATCAACTGTCCTTCTCATCATATCTAAATCTGAAGTCACTGTTTTCATCTTCCTCAATAATTGCCCCCCCTTCCCCCCAAAATATATGAAAATCCCCAAAAATGTATGAAACTTAAATTTGGAAAGAATGTGATGTTTATTCTATATAGATCAAAGAGAGAACAGGGATTCACACGGGCCTAGTTAAATGAAGGTTAAATGAAGGTTAAATGAAGGTTAAATGAAGGTTAAATGCAGGTTAAATGAAGGTTAAATGAAGGTTAAATGAAGGTTAAATGCAGGTTAAATGAAGGTTAAATGCAGGTTAAATGAAGGTTAAATGAAGGTTAAATGCAGGTTAAATGAAGGTTTAATGAAGGTTAAATGAAGGTTAAATGAAGGTTAAATGAAGGTTAAATGAAGGTTAAATGAAGGTTAAATGCAGGTTAAATGAAGGTTAAATGAAGGTTAAATGCAGGTTAAATGAAGTTTAAATGAAGGTTTAATGAAGGTTAAATGAAGGTTAAATGAAGGTTAAATGAAGGTTAAATGAAGGTTTAATGAAGGTTAAATGAAGGTTTAATGAAGGTTAAATTAAGGTTAAATGAAGGTTAAATGAAGGTTTAATGAAGGTTAAATTAAGGTTTAATGAAGGTTAAATAAAGGTTTAATGAAGGTTAAATGAAGGTTAAATGAAGGTTAATGAAGGTTAATGAAATAAAGGTTCAATAAAAACCACACATTATAGCAAATGACAGAGGAACCACCCATCTATAAACACATGGTATCTTTTAGAACCAGTGATCCTACACTGTTGTCAAACATCTCCTTCATTTACTTTTGGTCCGGTTCAGTTTTGTTCTTATGATACCGAAATACTTTTCAAAAAGACCTTCAGAGTGGCGTCGCTGTTCTCTCCCCCCCCCCCCCCCCATAAGCCTCTACTTCAGACGTCGGGAGCTTCCACCATCTGTCTTTTTACTGATGGATTTATCAGCAACTTTATTTGCAGGTTGTTCGTTTATTTTGATGTCCTCTTTGAATATCTCTGTATCTCTCAGTATCTCTGTTTTGGTTTTTAATTACAGTTTATGGCAGGCTGAAATGTTTTGGTTTGTTGTAATAATAGTCTTATTTAAGTACAACCAGACAATAGTTTTGTACAGAGACACTTAATGCTCAGCCTCAGAAATACAGCTCTTTTGAAGGTAATATGAGAATTAATTGTATCCTCGTATGCAGCAGTCTGAAATTCCTAAATGTAGTTTGTAATTGTTTTGGTAAATTATGTATTAAAACCTGAAATTGTTGATTAGTAATTATTTTCACATTTTATTGAACTGAATTTACAAAACCGAGCCTGTCCACATTCACAGACAAAATAGTTATACACAAAGTACAGCCTAGGGTTGGTTTATTCCCAGAAATTCTCACTTTTTCTTGAGGCGATGGACACTGTCTTTTTGCCATTTAAGTTCAGTCTTCCCTCATCGTCTTATGTAAAAAGGTGATTTTCCAGGGGCTTCTGAGGGCCTCACTATGAAGACTAGGATGATTGCGTATTTAGGCCGTGAAGAATTCTCAGTCCTTTCCAGGTAACCCAAGGCAACTGCATATTCTCAACCTAACCCAAGGCACCAGGGAAACAGAGAGAGGCACACAATCCCCCTTCAGACCCAGGGCCAAAGAGGGGGACAGGCAGATACCAAATGCCTAACATGATTATAACTGACGCTGGGAAGTCCCTGTTCAGTACAGGGGCAAATAAGAACTAGGAAGCTTTCAGGATTTGTTTTCTTGTCAGAAATGAAAAATAAAAATATATATATTTTTTTAGCAGCTACATTTTCTGAAGGAATTGGCCCAAAAGACATCATTTTGGAAATGATTGTTCATTATGGGAGACCTCATAATACAAAATATACAAAATATATAAATTATATAGAATATATAAAATATATAAAATATACAGCATCTGTCTTTGTGTTGCTTAACATTGTTGTCGTTGGTAATAGAGTTATTAATGTGTTTACAATATTATTTTAAAGATATTTCCCTTCTAGTATAAAGTAAATAACAAAAAAAATCCACCTGCCCTGACAGTATTATTTGACCTTTATTTAACCAGGCAAGTCAGTTAAGAACACATTCTTATTTTCAATGACGGCCTAGGAACCTAGGAAGTGGGTTAACTGCCTGTTCAGGGGCAGAACGACAGATTAGAGTGTAGAGGTGGCAGGTAGCCTAGTGGTTAGAGTGTAGAGGAGGCAGGTAGCCTTGTCAGCTCGGGGATTTGAACTTGCAACCTTCCGGTTACTAGTCTAACGCGCTAACCACTAGGCTACCCTGCCTCCTCTACACTCTAACCACTAGGCTACCCTGCCTCCTCTACACTCTAACCACTAGGCTACCCTGCCTCCTCTACGCTCTAACCACTAGGCTACCCTGCCGCCCCTACACTCTAACCACTAGGCTACCCTGCCGCCCCTACACTCTAACCACTAGGCTACCCTGCCTCCTCTACACTCTAACCACTAGGCTACCTGCCACCTCTACATTCTAACCACTAGGCTACCTGCCACCTCTACATTCTAACCACTAGGCTACCTGCCACCTCTCTACATTCTAACCACTAGGCTTCCCTGCCACCTCTACATTCTAACCACTAGGCTACCCTGCCGCCCCTACACTCTAACCACTAGGCTACCCTGCCTCCTCTACGCTCTAACCACTAGGCTACCTGCCACCTCTACATTCTAACCACTAGGCTACCTGCCACCTCTACACTCTAACCACTAGGCTACCCTGCCTCCTCTACGCTCTAACCACTAGGCTACCTGCCACCTCTACATTCTAACCACTAGGCTACCTGCCACCTCTCTACATTCTAACCACTAGGCTACCTGCCACCTCTACATTCTAACCACTAGGCTACCCTGCCACCTCTCTACATTCTAACCACTAGGCTTCCCTGCCGCCACTACACTCTAACCACTAGGCTACCTGCCTCCTCTACACTCTAACCACTAGGCTACCTGCCACCTCTACACTCTAACCACTAGACTACCTGCCACCTCTACACTCTAACCACTAGACTACCTGCCACCTCAACACTCTAACCACTAGGCTACCTGCCACCTCTACACTCTAACCACTAGTCTACCCTGCTGCTCAAATAAGGTCAGTTGTTGGTCAACCAGAATTTCTTTCACTTTCCCCAAATCTGTTTTCAGTTTTCTACTCAGAAAAGTGGTTATTGTTCCATTGCTTGGATTTTGGGAAATGTTGTGTGTGATACCAGTGGTGTAGTCTGGCCCTCTTCGTTCTGCCCCCGAAGGCCGTACAGCATCTTCTGGGTCTGTCCCCTGGGGGGGTGTGGGGGGGGGGGGGGGGGGGGGTTCAGTACACATCTGACGAATGTGTCTTGGCACAGCTCGGCGTGGAGGCAGAGACAGAAAACCTCTACGTTGATCAGTGTTGTGTTTGCTGAAGAAAACAGTCACATAAACCTGGTTAATGCTGTAGTCGCTAGGTCTGTCTAATCTATTTTTAATCATTTCTTTATTTAAAAACAGTCTACAGAGTATTACACTTTGATTAGCAGATTAAATGTGATTACTCATATAAATGATTACATTATTATTATTATTTGTTTATTTTTTATTTGTGTTTCGTTGATTTAATATACAGTATTAAATATGACTAAACCGTTTCATTTAAAAGACGTCAACGCCTCTGGAAGGGCCTAGCAGAACGATATGGATCATCACTCTGTTTCAGAGTCCCAAATGGCTCCCTATTCCCTATGGGCCCTGGTCTAAAGTAGTGCACTACGTAGGGAATAGGGAGCCATATTGAACATTACTAGGATTCAGACTCTAGTATTCAGTACTCTGATGAGACAGATTCATGTTAAGTATTCAGAACTCTGATGAGACAGATTCATGTTAAGTATTCAGAAAGTATTCAGAAAGTATTCAGAAAGTATTTAGAAAGTATTCAGAAAGTATTCAGAAAGTATTCAGAAAGTATTCAGAAAGTATTCAGAAAGTATTCAGAAAGTATTCAGAAAGTATTTAGAAAGTATTCAGAAAGTATTCAGAAAGTATTCAGAAAGTATTCAGAAAGTATTCAGAAAGTATTCAGAAAGTATTCAGAAAGTATTCAGAAAGTATTCAGAAAGTATTCAGAAAGTATTCAGAAAGTATTCAGAAAGTATTCAGAAAGTATTTAGAAAGTATTCAGAAAGTATTCAGAAAGTATTCAGAAAGTATTTAGAAAGTATTCAGAAAGTATTTAGAAAGTATTCAGAAAGTATTCAGAAAGTATTCAGAAAGTATTTAGAAAGTATTCAGAAAGTATTCAGAAAGTATTCAGAAAGTATTCACTGCTTGATTTGTTTCCTTTTTTTTGTTTTTTTGTTTCAGCCTTAATTTAGAAGTTATTATTTTTTTGACATTTTTACAAATTAATTAAAAATTAACAGTTGAAATGTCTTGAGTCAATAAGTATTCAACCCCTTTGTTATGGCGAACCTTAATAAGTTCAGGAGTAAACATGTGCTGAACAAGTCACATAATAAGTTCCATTGGACTCACTCTGTTTTCAATAATTGTGTTTAACATGATTTTTGAATGACCACCTTCTCTCTGTACCCCACACATCAAATTATCTGTAAGGTCCCTCAGTCGAGCAGTGAATTTCAAACACAGATTCAACCACAAAGACCAGGGAGGTTTTCCAATACCTCGTAAAGAAGGGCACCTGTTGGTAGATGGGTAATAAAACAAGCAGCCATTGAATATCCCTTTGAGCAGGGTGAAGTTATTAATTACACTTTGGATGGTGTATCAGTACACTCAGTCACTACAAAGATACAGGCGTCCTTCCTAACTCAGTTGCCGGAGAGGAAGGAAACCGCTCAGGCATTTTCACCATGATACCGATGGTGACTTTAAAACAGTTACAGA
>NC_092158.1:7231627-7241870 GCF_045791955.1 Oncorhynchus clarkii lewisi | reverse complement strand
CTCTCTCTCAACAGTATAATATTATGTCGTGACCTAAAGGCCGTGTGAGCCTCGCTGTGACACGACTGAGGATTGAGGACAGACATTGTGAAATGTTGGACTAGTATTTAGTTGTATTGATGACGGGAGCCTGAACGATCTTTATGAATGTATGTGACACAACACGCTTTTTAGTATCATTTTTACGTGTGATATGCAGCAAACATTAATAACAGTTATTTCATGATGTTCTCAGCAGTTATTTTATGATGTTCTCAACAGTTATTTCATGATGTTCTCAACAGTTATTTCATGATGTTCTCAACAGTTATTTCATGATGTTCTCAACAGTTATTTCATGATGTTCTCAACAGTTATTTCATGATGTTCTCAACAGTTATTTCATGATGTTCTCAACAGTTATTTCATGATGTTCTCAACAGTTATTTAATGATGTTCTCAACAGTTATTTCATGATGTTCTCAACAGTTATTTCATGATGTTCTCAACAGTTATTTCATGATGTTTGCACATACAGTACCATGTCAAATCAGAAGGGAAAGCAACTTCTCGAAGTGTCCACCGGAGGCGCATTGTGTGTGTGTGTGGCGTGTGTACATGTGTACGGTGTTGGTGTGTGTGTGTACAGCGTCTGTATGGTGTGCGTGTGTGGCGTGTGTATAGCTGTAATTCAGCCTACAATGGTCTGGTATAGCTGTAATCCAGCCAACCATGGCCTGGTATAGCTGTAATCCAGCCAACTATGGTCTGGTATAGCTGTAATCCAGCCAACCATTTTCATCAATATAAATCTTGGTAGTCCAAAACATATTGTTACCAGGTTGTAAATCACAGCTGGCTTCGTACGTTGTTTGCTTCCATCCAGCCAATCAAGCTCACCATTTTCAGTTTCAATGACTCAATATTTTGGACAAAAAAACAGACGAATCTAACCAGGGCTGGAAATGACAACGCTATCAAACTAGCATGGACAATGATCACAAGTCAGTCATAATGTGGGTAATAGGCTAGTTTATCTATTTATGTAGCTGTGTATTTAGCAAGCCAAATACAAGCTACATACACAGAGCCTAACATTAGCTAGCTAGCTAGGTGCTGGGAGGATGTTGTCATTGGACAAGGTTGTGAGGCCGGTTGGACAAATTCTCTAAAACGACGTTGGAGGCAGTTTATGGTAGAGAAATTAACATTCAAATACCTGGCAACATTCCTGCTGTCAGCATGCCAATTGCACACTCCCTGAAAACTTGAGACATCTGTAGTTGTGTTGTGTGACAAAACTGCACATTTTTACAGTGGCCTTTTATTGTCCCCAGCACAAGGTGCATTTGTGTAATGATCATTCTGTTTAATCATCTTCTTGATATGCCACACCTGTCAGGTGGATGGATTATCTTGGCAAAGGAGAAATGCTCACTAACAGGGATGTAAACACATTTGTTCACAACATTTGAGAGAAATAAGCTTTTTTGTGCGTATGGAACATTTCTGGGATCTTTTATTTCAGCTCATGAAACACGGGACCAACACTTTACATGTTGTGTTTATATTTTAGTTCAGTATAGATACTTTATACTTTATTTCATACATTGTACAAACATCTTAAGATGTAAACGTGAGAACCCAAATCTTATAGCACAAAGTGCACTGTGTGTGTGTGTGTGTGTGTGTGTGTGTGTGTGTGTGTGTGTGTGTGTGTTTGTGACGTGTGTGTAGTCTGAATGCCTGTGTGTGTGTGTGTGTATGTGCGTGCGTGCGTGCGTGCGTGTGTGTGTGCGTGCGTGCGTGCATGTGTGTGTGTGTGTGCGTGCGTGTGTGTGTTTGTGAGAGAGTTTCTGTAGCATTACAGATGTCTGTTTTGGTGGTATAGTGCTGCCTGGAAATGTAATGCTGAAGCACCATAGCACGTTTTCTACGTTATACACACAGCAGAGCTAGAGAAACACGTCACGTCGCTAGTAAACGCTGTTGGGGTTAGGGTCGTCTCTGCGTTTCCTGTTGGGTTATGATGATACCTCGTAAACCACCGGAACAGCCATACAGTGTTTCATACTGTACTGCTTTTAGGCTTATGATGTTTGTCTTCTCTAAATGCAGAATCGTCTAGCTTTAAAGTTTTGTACGAGACATGGGGTGGAGTTTAAAAGGTGTTTCCGTCGTATTGTTGAGGAAAAGGAGTGTTCATTCTCTTTCTGTCTCCTCTCCACCCAGGTAAAACGGAGAGAGGATCCTACTCCTATGTAAGAGACGCCAACCTGCACGGGTGTCATCAGGTAAATAGATGAAGCAATAAAGCCCGGGGAGGTGTGGTATATGGCCAATATACCACGGCTAAGGGCTGATCTTAGGCACGACGCAATGCGGAGTGCCAGGACAAACACCTTAGCTGTGGTATATTGACCATATATATATATATATATATATATATATATATGTATGTATGTACATATATATATTTACATATATAAATATACATATATATATATATATACTACACATCTACCATTCCAGTGTTTAATTGCTATATTGTAATTACCTCACCACCATGGCCTATTTATTGCCTTACCTCCCTTATCTCACCTCATTTGCATATACTGTATATAGACTTTTTCTACTGTATTATTGACTGTATCTTTGTTTATTCCATGTGTAACTCTGTGTTGTTGTATTGTATCGAACTGCTTTGCTTTATCTTGGTCAGGGTCGCAGTTGCAAATGAGAACTTGTTCTCAACTAGACTACCTGATTAAATAAAGGTGAAATATATATATTTTTTAATATAAATATATATATATCACAACCCCCCCCCCCCCCCCCAGGTGCCTTATTGCGATTATAAACTGGTTACCAACGTAATTAGAGCAGTACAAATGAATGTTTTGTCATACCCGTGGTATACGGTCTGATATACCAAGGCTGTCAGCCAATCAGCACTCAGGGCTCGAACCACCCAGTTTATAATAATGAATATATAATTTGAGGATGAAACATTTTGTGAGTTACTCTTCAAATGGGCTCTGAGTAAATAGAGCTCCACATTTACTTTGGAATTCTGAACATCCACCTTCCTCAGTCCTGTTTCCTGTCATGTGTCGTTGGCACGGGGACAGAACTTGGCCTGTCGTTGGCATGGAGATAGAACTTGCACTGTCGTTGGCATGGGGATGAAGCTTGGCCTTCCCCTCTGTGCCCATGTCCTTCAGCTCTCTCTGTCTCTCTCTCTCTCTCTCTCTCCTACAGTACTGTACACTAGCTCTAAAACAGTACAACACAAGGTTGCCTTTCCACGTGCTGACATACTATTACTGACATACTGACATACTGATATACTATTACTGATATACTGATATACTATTACTGATATACTGACATACTGATATACTATTACTGATATACTGATATACTATTACTGACATACTATTACTGATATACTGATATACTATTACTGATATACTATTACTGATATACTATTACTGACATACTATTACTGACATACTGATATACTATTACTGACATACTGATATACTATTACTGATATACTATTACTGATATACTATTACTGATATACTATTACTGACATACTATTACTGATATACTATTACTGACATACTATTACTGACATACTGATATACTATTACTGACATACTGATATACTATTACTGATATACTGACATACTATTACTGGCATACTATTACTGACATACTATTACTGACATACTGATATACTATTACTGACATACTGACATACTATTACTGACATACTGATATAATATTACTGATATACTGATATACTATTACTGACATACTATTACTGATATACTATTACTGACATACTATTACTGACATACTGATATACTATTACTGACATACTGATATACTATTACTGATATACTGACATACTATTACTGACATACTATTACTGATATACTATTACTGATATACTGATATACTATTACTGATATACTATTACTGATATACTATTACTGACATACTGATATACTATTACTGACATACTGATATAATATTACTGATATACTGATATACTATTACTGACATACTATTACTGATATACTATTACTGACATACTATTACTGACATACTGATATACTATTACTGACATACTGACATACTATTACTGACATACTGATATAATATTACTGATATACTGATATACTATTACTGACATACTGATATACTATTACTGATATACTGATATACTATTACTGATATACTATTACTGATATACTATTACTGACATACTGATATACTATTACTGATATACTGATATACTATTTCTGATATACTGATATACTATTACTGATATACTATTACTGATATACTGATATACTATTACTGATATACTGATATACTATTACTGATATACTATTACTGATATACTATTACTGACATACTGATATACTATTACTGATATACTGATATACTATTTCTGATATACTGATATACTATTACTGATATACTATTACTGATATACTGATATACTATTACTGATATACTATTACTGATATACTGATATACTATTACTGATATACTATTACTGATATACTATTACTGACATACTGATATACTATTACTGATATACTGATATACTATTACTGATATACTATTACTGATATACTATTACTGACATACTGATATACTATTACTGACATACTGATATACTATTACTGATATACTATTACTGATATACTGATATACTATTACTGATATACTATTACTGATATACTATTACTGACATACTGATATACTATTACTGATATACTGATATACTATTTCTGATATACTGATATACTATTACTGATATACTATTACTGACATACTGATATACTATTACTGATATACTGACATACTATTACTGACATACTGATATACTATTACTGATATACTATTTATTACTGACATACTATTACTGATATACTATTTATTACTGATATACTATTACTGACATACTATTACTGATATACTGATATACTATTACTGATATACTATTACTGATATACTATTACTGATATACTATTACTGATATACTGATATACTATTACTGATATACTATTACTGATATACTATTACTGACATACTATTACTGATATACTATTACTGATATACTGATATACTATTACTGATATACTATTACTGATATACTATTACTGATATACTATTACTGATATACTATTACTGATATACTGATATACTATTACTGATATACTATTTATTACTGATATACTATTACTGACATACTATTACTGATATACTATTACTGATATACTATTTATTACTGATATACTATTACTGATATACTGATATACTATTACTGATATATTATTATCAACTAGCACGGGATGCTAATATGACTAGCATTATCATCAACTGACATGGGATGCTAATATGACTAGCATTATCATCAACTGACATGGGATGCTAATATGACTAGCATTATCATCAACTAGCATGGGATGCTAATATGACTAGCATTATCATCAACTAACATGGATGCTAATATGACTAGCATTATCATCAACTAGCATGGGATGCTAATATGACTCGCATTATCATCAACCAACATGGGATGCTAATGTGACTAGCATTATCATCAACTAGCATGGGATGCTAAAATGACTAGCATTATCATCAACTAGCATGGGATGCTAATATGACTAGCATTATTATCAACTAGCTATTATGACTAGGATTACCATCAACTAGCATGGTTTGCTAATATGACTAAGATTATCATCAACTAGCATGGGATGCTAGTTTGACTAGGATTATCATCACCTAGCATGGGTTGCTAATATGGCTAGGATTATCATCAACTAGCATGGATTGCTAATATGACTAGGATTATCATCACCTAGCATGGGTTGCTAATATGACTAGGATTGTGCCTTTAGCTACTGGATGATGAAAGAAAGTTGATATGAAAACGAATAGAACAGGAGAGAGATGACATAGTGGTGGGTCCAATAGAACAGGAGAGAGATGACATAGGAGTGGATCCAATAGAACAGGAGAGAGATGACATAGTGGTGGATCCAATAGAACAGGAGAGAGATGACATAGTGGTGGATCCAATAGAACAGGAGAGAGATGACATAGTGGTGGATCCAATAGAACAGGAGAGAGATGACATAGTGGTGGGTCTAATATAACAGGAGAGAGATGACATAGTTGTGGGTCCAATAGAACAGGAGAGAGATGACATAGTGGTGGGTCCAATAGAACAGGAGAGAGATGACATAGTGGTTGGTCCAATAGAACAGGAGAGAGATGACATAGTGGTGGGTCCAATAGAACAGGAGAGAGATGACATAGTGGTGGATCCAATAGAACAGGAGAGAGATGACATAGTGGTGGGTCCAATAGGACAGGAGAGAGATGACATAGTGGTGGGTCTAATAGAACAGGAGAGAGATTACATAGTGGTGGGTCCAATAGAACAGGAGAGAGATGACATAGTGGTGGATCCAATAGAACAGGAGAGAGATGACATAGTGGTGGGTCCAATAGAACAGGAGAGAGATGACATAGTGGTGGATCCAATAGAACAGGAGAGAGATGACATAGTGGTGGGTCCAATAGAACAGGAGAGAGATGACATAGTGGTGGGTCCAATAGAACAGGAGAGAGATGACAGTGGTGGGTCCAATAGAACAGGAGAGAGATGACATAGTGGTGGATCCAATAGAACAGGAGAGAGATGACATAGTGGTGGGTCCAATAGAACAGGAGAGAGATGACATAGTGGTGGATCCAATAGAACAGGAGAGAGATGACATAGTGGTGGATCCAATAGAACAGGAGAGAGATGACATAGTGGTGGATCCAATAGAACAGGAGAGATATGACATAGTGGTGGGTCTAATAGAACAGGAGAGAGATGACATAGTGGTGGGTCTAATAGAACAGGAGAGAGATGACATAGTGGTGGATCCAATAGAACAGGAGAGAGATGACATAGTGGTTGGTCCAATAGAACAGGAGAGAGATGACATAGTGGTGGGTCCAATAGAACAGGAGAGAGATGACATAGTGGTGGATCCAATAGAACAGGAGAGAGATGACATAGTGGTGGGTCCAATAGGACAGGAGAGAGATGACATAGTGGTGGGTCCAATAGAACAGGAGAGAGATGACATAGTGGTGGGTCCAATAGAACAGGAGAGAGATGACATAGTGGTGGGTCTAATAGAACAGGAGAGAGATTACATAGTGGTGGGTCCAATAGAACAGGAGAGAGATGACATAGTGGTGGATCCAATAGAACAGGAGAGAGATGACATAGTGGTGGGTCCAATAGAACAGGAGAGAGATGACATAGTGGTGGATCCAATAGAACAGGAGAGAGATGACATAGTGGTGGGTCCAATAGAACAGGAGAGAGATGACATAGTGGTGGGTCCAATAGAACAGGAGAGAGATGACAGTGGTGGGTCCAATAGAACAGGAGAGAGATGACATAGTGGTGGATCCAATAGAACAGGAGAGAGATGACATAGTGGTGGGTCCAATAGAACAGGAGAGAGATGACATAGTGGTGGATCCAATAGAACAGGAGAGAGATGACATAGTGGTGGATCCAATAGAACAGGAGAGAGATGACATAGTGGTGGATCCAATAGAACAGGAGAGATATGACATAGTGGTGGGTCTAATAGAACAGGAGAGAGATGACATAGTGGTGGGTCTAATAGAACAGGAGAGAGATGACATAGTGGTGGATCCAATAGAACAGGAGAGAGATGACATAGTGGTGGATCCAATAGAACAGGAGAGAGATGACATAGTGGTGGATCCAATAGAACAGGAGAGATATGACATAGTGGTGGGTCTAATAGAACAGGAGAGAGATGACATAGTGGTGGGTCCAATAGAACAGGAAAGAGATGACATAGTGGTGGATCCAATAGAACAGGAGAGAGATGACATAGTGGTGGATCCAATAGAACAGGAGAGAGATGACATAGTGGTGGATCCAATAGAACAGGAGAGATATGACATAGTGGTGGGTCTAATAGAACAGGAGAGAGATGACATAGTGGTGGGTCTAATAGAACAGGAGAGAGATGACATAGTGGTGGGTCCAATAGAACAGGAGAGAGATGACATATACATAAATGAATCAAATCCGTCCAAAATACTTCACCAGAAAGCCTGACTTAGCCACAGAGGGATCGAGGATCATTAGATTATTAAAAAAAAAAAACATTAAAAAAAAAACAATTAAAAGCTGTGAATTTTTTCAAATCACATAGCTCGTAGGCCTATGCCTGTTGGGTAAGCCCACAGTTTGGCCAGCGCGCATGGCAACAGGCCTAGCTTGTTATTGAGTTGCGGCTGTCAGTTAAAAACATGTAAAATATGTGTGAAGATAATGTTAGCTTGAGTACAATTTAAAATGTTGAGACAAGAAGAAGGGGAGGGCTGTGTGGTGATCATATAAGCCAGTGTCTCTCTCCAGAAGGGCTCTGTTGTTCACAGTTTTATGGTTAACCACGTGACAATGATTTTGAGAAACAAACAAAAAAACATTATTATTGAAATTAAACTGTTCCACAAATAAAATGCACATATACAAATTGTAACTGAATGGTAGGATAAATGGTAGGATAAATAAATGGTTGGATAAATAAATGGTAGGATAAATGGTAGGATAAATGGTAGGATGTTTTAATGGTAGGATAAATAACTGGTAGGATAACTGGTAGGATAACTACATGGTAGGATAAATGGTAGGATAAATAAATGGTAGGATAAATGGTAGGATAAATTAATGGTAGGATTAATTAATGGTATGATCCTGGTAGGATAAATTAATGGTAGGATAAATTAATGGTAGGATAACGGTAGGATACATTAATGGTAGAATACATGGTAGGATGAATAAATGGTAGATTAAATGGTAGGATAAATACATGGTAGGATACATTAATGGTAGATTTAATAGTAGGATACATAAATGGTAGAATACATGGTAGGATGAATAAATGGTAGATTAAATGGTAGGATAAATACATGGTAGGATACATTAATGGTAGATTTAATGGTAGGATACATAAATGGTAGGATAAATGGTAGGATAAATACATGGTATATTTAATGGTAGGATAAATAAATGTTAGGATTAATGGTAGGATAAATAAATTGTAGGATAAATAAATGGTAGGATAAATAAATGGTAGGATAAATAAATGGTAGATTAAATGGTAGGATAAATACATGGTAGGATAAATAAATGGTAGATTAAATAAATGGTAGATTAAATGGTAGGATAAATACATGGTAGGATAAATACATGGTAGGATAAATTAATGTTAGGATAAATGGTCCGCAAACTGGAAACTCATGGGCCACCTATGTCTTTATAAAATAATTGGCTCCACATTCTCAATGGTGGGATTTTGCCTATAAGCTTCTTTTGAAGCAAGGTAAGACATACCTCATAATATTAAAATAAAACATTAAGTATTTTTTCAAAATGCCTACTGCCTTCCTGCTCACAGTGCAACGTGGTAGGTGGTGCTGATTGCCTGTTGCCTGCACTTGAACGGTGAACGGTGAATGGTGAAAGGTGAATGGTGAAAGGTGAAAGGTGAATGGTGAAAGGTGAACAGTGAAAGGTGAACGGTGAAAGGTGAAATGTGAATGGTGAAAGGTGAATGATGAATGTTGAAAGGTGAATGGTGAAAGGTGAACGGTGAAAGGTGAAAGGTGAACGGTGAAAGGTGAATGGTGAACGGTGAACGGTGAAAGGTGAATGGGGAATGGTGAACGGGAGGCGAGCTTCAATTGGCAGTTGAGAAATAGAAACTATATATTTAGTTTTTTTAAATCGTGCACCATTTTATTTTTAACAAGTGATTGCATTTAGACATGTGTTTAACATGTGATTGCATTTAGACATGTGTTTAACATGTGATTGCATTTAGACATGTTGTTAACATGTGATTGCATTTAGACATGTGTATAACATGTGATTGCATTTAGACATGTGTTTAACATGTGATTGCATTTAGACATGTTGTTAACATGTGATTGCATTTAGACATGTGTTTAACATGTGATTGATTTTAGACATGTTGTTAACATGTGATTGCATTTAGACATGTGTTTAACATGTGATTGCATTTAGACATGTGTTTAACATGTGATTGCATTTAGACATGTGATTAACATGTGATTGCATTTAGACATGTGTTTAACATGTGATTGCATTTAGACATGTTGT
>NC_092158.1:7216627-7224127 GCF_045791955.1 Oncorhynchus clarkii lewisi | reverse complement strand
TATATAGTGTTATATAGTTAGATATATATAGTGGTATATATTTATATATAGTGTTATGTAGTTATATATAGTGTTGTATAGTTCTTTACACTGTTATATAGTTCTATATAGTGTTATATAGTTAGATATATATAGTGGTATATATTTATATATAGTGTTATATAGTTATATATAGTGTTGTATAGTTCTTTACACTGTTATATAGTTCTATATAGTGTTATATACTTATATATATAGTGGTATATAGTTATATATAGTGTTATATAGTTATATATAGTGTTGTATAGTTCTTTACACTGTTATATAGTTCTACATAGTGTTATATAATTATATATGGTGTTATATAGGGTTATATAGTGTTATATAGTTCTGTATAGTGTTATATAGTGTTGTATAGTGTTATATAGTTCTATATAGTGTTATACCGTATTATATAGTTATATATGGGGTTATATAGTTATATATAGTGTTATATAGTTCTGCATAGTGTTATATAGTGTTATATAGTGTTAAATAGTGTTATTTAGTGTTAAATAGTGTTATATAGTTCTATATAGTGTTATAGTGTTATATAGTGCTGTATAGTGTTATATAGTGTTTTATAGTGCTACATAGTGTTATATAGTGTTATATAGTTCTACATAGTGTTATATAGTGTTATAGTGTTAAATAGTGTTATATAGTTCTATATAGTGTTATATAGTTAGATATATATAGTGGTATATATTTATATATAGTGTTATATAGTTATATATAGTGTTGTATAGTTCTTTACACTGTTATATAGTTCTATATAGTGTTATATAGTTAGATATATATAGTGGTATATATTTATATATAGTGTTATATAGTTATATATAGTGTTGTATAGTTCTTTACACTGTTATATAGTTCTATATAGTGTTATATACTTATATATATAGTGGTATATAGTTATATATAGTGTTATATAGTTATATATAGTGTTGTATAGTTCTTTACACTGTTATATAGTTCTACATAGTGTTATATAATTATATATGGTGTTATATAGGGTTATATAGTGTTATATAGTTCTGTATAGTGTTATATAGTGTTGTATAGTGTTATATAGTTCTATATAGTGTTATACCGTATTATATAGTTATATATGGGGTTATATAGTTATATATAGTGTTATATAGTTCTGCATAGTGTTATATAGTGTTATATAGTGTTAAATAGTGTTATTTAGTGTTAAATAGTGTTATATAGTTCTATATAGTGTTATAGTGTTATATAGTTCTGTATAGTGTTATATAGTGTTTTATAGTGCTACATAGTGTTATATAGTGTTATATAGTTCTACATAGTGTTATATAGTGTTATAGTGTTAAATAGTGTTATATAGTTCTATATAGTGTTATATAGTTATACATAGTGGTATGTAGTTATATATATATTGGTATATAGTTATATATAGTGTTATATTGTTATATATAGTGTTGTATAGTTCTATACAATGTTATATACTTTTATATGGTGTTATATATGGTTATATATTGTTATATAGTTCTGTATAGTGTTATATAGTGTTATATAGTTCTATATAGTGTTATACCATATTATATAGTTCTATATGGTGTTATATAGTTCTATATAGTGTTATATAGTTTTATATAGTTTTATATAGTGTTATACAGTTTTATATAGTGTTATATAGTGTTATATAGTTCTGTATAGTGTTATATCGTTCTGTATAGTGGTATATAGTTTTATATAGTGTTATATAGTGTTATATAGTTATGTATGGTGTTAAATACTTATATATAGTGTTATATAGTTCTATATAGTTCTGTGTAGTGTTATATTGTTCTATATATTTATTTTATAGTGTTATATAGTGTTATATAGTTCTATAGTTCTATACAGTGTTATATAGTTCTATAGTTCTATATATTGTTATTTAGTGTGTTATAGTTCTATATTGTGTTATATAGTTATATATAGTTATATTTAGTGTTATATAGTTCTGTATAGTGTTACAGTTCAGTATAGTGTTATATAGTTCTGTATAGTGTTATATAGTTCTGTATAGTGTTATATAGTTCTGTATAGTGTTATATGGTTTTATATAGTTTTATATAGTGTTATATAGTTATGTATGGTGTTAAATATAGTGTTATATAGTTCTATATAGTTCTGTGTAGTGTTGTTCTATATATTTATTTTATAGTGTTATATAATGTTATATAGTTCTATAGTTCTATATAGTGTTATATAGTTATATAGTTCTATATATTGTTATTTAGTGTTATATACTTCTATATTGTGTTATATAGTTATATATAGTTATATTTAGTGTTATATAGTGCTGTATAGTGTTATAGTTCAGTATAGTGTTATATAGTTCTGTATAGTGTTATATAGTTCTGTATAGTGTTATATGGTTCTGTATAGTGTTGTATAGTTCTAGATAGTGTTATATAGTTCTGTATAGTGTTATAGTTCAGTATAGTGGTATATAGTTCTGTATAGTGTTATATAGTGTTATATAGTTCTATATAGTTCTATATAGTGTTATAGTTCTATAAAGTGTTATATATATTTAGTGTTATATAGTGTTATATAGTGTTATATAGTTATATATATAGTGGTATATAGTTATATATAGTGTTATATAGTTATATATAGTGTTGTATAGTTCTTTACACTGTTATATAGTTCTACATAGTGTTATATAATTATATATGGTGTTATATAGGGTTATATAGTGTTATATAGTTCTGTATAGTGTTATATAGTGTTGTATAGTGTTATATAGTTCTATATAGTGTTATACCGTATTATATAGTTATATATGGGGTTATATAGTTATATATAGTGTTATATAGTTCTGCATAGTGTTATATAGTGTTATATAGTGTTAAATAGTGTTATTTAGTGTTAAATAGTGTTATATAGTTCTATATAGTGTTATAGTGTTATATAGTTCTGTATAGTGTTATATAGTGTTTTATAGTGCTACATAGTGTTATATAGTGTTATATAGTTCTACATAGTGTTATATAGTGTTATAGTGTTAAATAGTGTTATATAGTTCTATATAGTGTTATATAGTTATACATAGTGGTATGTAGTTATATATATATTGGTATATAGTTATATATAGTGTTATATTGTTATATATAGTGTTGTATAGTTCTATACAATGTTATATACTTTTATATGGTGTTATATATGGTTATATATTGTTATATAGTTCTGTATAGTGTTATATAGTGTTATATAGTTCTATATAGTGTTATACCATATTATATAGTTCTATATGGTGTTATATAGTTCTATATAGTGTTATATAGTTTTATATAGTTTTATATAGTGTTATACAGTTTTATATAGTGTTATATAGTGTTATATAGTTCTGTATAGTGTTATATCGTTCTGTATAGTGGTATATAGTTTTATATAGTGTTATATAGTGTTATATAGTTATGTATGGTGTTAAATACTTATATATAGTGTTATATAGTTCTATATAGTTCTGTGTAGTGTTATATTGTTCTATATATTTATTTTATAGTGTTATATAGTGTTATATAGTTCTATAGTTCTATACAGTGTTATATAGTTCTATAGTTCTATATATTGTTATTTAGTGTGTTATAGTTCTATATTGTGTTATATAGTTATATATAGTTATATTTAGTGTTATATAGTTCTGTATAGTGTTACAGTTCAGTATAGTGTTATATAGTTCTGTATAGTGTTATATAGTTCTGTATAGTGTTATATAGTTCTGTATAGTGTTATATGGTTTTATATAGTTTTATATAGTGTTATATAGTTATGTATGGTGTTAAATATAGTGTTATATAGTTCTATATAGTTCTGTGTAGTGTTGTTCTATATATTTATTTTATAGTGTTATATAATGTTATATAGTTCTATAGTTCTATATAGTGTTATATAGTTATATAGTTCTATATATTGTTATTTAGTGTTATATACTTCTATATTGTGTTATATAGTTATATATAGTTATATTTAGTGTTATATAGTGCTGTATAGTGTTATAGTTCAGTATAGTGTTATATAGTTCTGTATAGTGTTATATAGTTCTGTATAGTGTTATATGGTTCTGTATAGTGTTGTATAGTTCTAGATAGTGTTATATAGTTCTGTATAGTGTTATAGTTCAGTATAGTGGTATATAGTTCTGTATAGTGTTATATAGTGTTATATAGTTCTATATAGTTCTATATAGTGTTATAGTTCTATAAAGTGTTATATATATTTAGTGTTATATAGTGTTATATAGTGTTATATAGTTATATTTAGTGTTATATAGTGTTATAGTTCTCTAAAGTGTTATATAGTTCTATATAGTGTTGTATAGTTATATAGTGTTATATAGTTCTACATAGTGTTATAAAGTGTTATATAGTTATATTTAGTGTTATATAGTGTTATATAGTGCTATAGTTCTATACAGTGTTATATAGTGTTTTATAGTGTTATATAGTTCTACATAGTGTTATATAGTGTTATATAGTGTTATATAGTTCTACATCGTGTTATATAGTGTTATATAGTTATACATAGTGTTATAAAGTGTTATATAGTTATATTTAGTGTTATATAGTGTTATATAGTGTTATAGTTCTATATAGTGTTATATAGTGTTATAGTTCTATACAATGTTATATAGTTCTATATAGTGTTGTATAGTTCTATATAGTGGTGTATATTGTTATATAGTGGTATATATTGTTATATAGTGTTATATATTGTTATATAGTGTTATAGTTATATAAAGTGTTATATAGTTATATAGTGGTATATATATTTTTATAGTGTTATAGTTCTATAAAGTGTTATATAGTTCTATATAGTGGTTTATATTGTTATATAGTTGTATAGTTATATATAGTGTTATATATTGTTATATAGTTTTGTATAGTGTTATACAGTGTTATATTTTATATAGTTCAATATAGTGTTATAGTTCTATTTAGTGTTATATAGTGTTATAGTTCTATATAGTGTTATAGTTATATATAGTGTTATAGTTATATATGGTGTTATAGTTCTATATAGTGTTATATAGTTCTATATAGTGTTATATAGTTCTATATAGTGTTATATAGTTCTATATAGTGTTATATAGTTATATATAGTGTTATAGTTCTACATAGTGTTATATAGTTCTATATAGTGTTATATAGTTCTATATAGTGTTATATAGTTCTATATAGTGTTATATAGTTCTATATAGTGTTATATAGTTCGATATAGTGTTATATAGTTTTATAGTTCTATATAGTGTTATTGTTCTATATAGTGTTATATAGTTCTATATAGTGTTATATAGTTTTGTAGTTCTATATAGTTTTATATAGTTTTATAGTTATATATAGTGTTATAGTTCTATATAGTGTTATATAGTTTTGTAGTTCTATATACTGTTATATAGTTCTATATAGTGTTATATAGTTCTATATAGTGTTATAGTTCTATATAGTTGTATATAGTTTTATAGTTCTATATAGTGTTATAGTTCTATATAGTGTTATATAGTTCTATATAGTGTTATATAGTTTTGTAGTTCTATATAGTGTTATATAGTTCTATATAGTGTTATATAGTTTTGTAGTTCTATATAGTTTTATATAGTTTTATAGTTCTATATAGTGTTATAGTTCTATATAGTGTTATATAGTTCTATATAGTGTTATATAGTTTTGTAGTTCTATATAGTGTTATAGTTCTCTATAGTGTTATATAGTTATATAGTTCTATATATTGTTATAGTTCTATATAGTGTTATATGGTTTTATAGTTCTATATAGTTCTGTATAGTGTTATATAGTGATATATAGTGTTATATAGTTCGATATAGTGTTATAGTTATATATATAATGTTATATAGTGTTATTTAGTGTTATAGTTCTATATAGTGTTATATGGTGTTATTTAGTGTTATATAGTTTTATATTGTGTTATATAGTTATATATAGTTATATTTAGTGTTATATAGGGCTGTATAGTGTTATATAGTTCTGTATAGTGTTATATGGTTCTATATAGTGTTGTATAGTTCATTATAGTGGTATATAGTTCTGTATAGTGTTATATAGTGTTATATAGTTCTATATAGTGCTATAGTTCTATATAGTTCTGTATAGTGTTATATAGTGTTATAGTTCTATATAGTGTTATATAGTTATATATATATATTGTTATAGTTTTATTTAGTCTTATATAGTGTTATATAGTTATATATATTGTTATAGTTTTATTTAGTCTTGTATAGTGTTATATAGTTATATATATTGTTATAGTTTTATTTAGTGTTATAAAGTTATATATATTGTTATAGTTCTATATAGTGTTATATCGTTTTATTTAGTGTTATATAGTTATATATATATTGTTATAGGTCTATATAGTTCTGTATAGTGTTATATAGTGTTATAGTTCTATATAGTGTTATATAGTTATATATATTATTATAGTTTTATTTAGTGTTATATAGTTATATTTCTATATTATTATAGTTTTATTTAGTCTTGTTTAACAAACATGTTGTCTTTTATATCATGCCATGGTTTCTTTACATTAAATATGCACAGTGCAGAAGTCGCTCCAACATTTCCTGGTTACTTTAATTCCTATTAAAACTAGCACGTATAGTGTCGCGAATCAGTTGGACGCCGAGAACTATATTGTCCAAACCACAGATCAGATATTTTCTTTTGTTTTGACACTGGTGTACAAAACTGAAAGTTTAAGATGCTGAAAACTAAACTTAAGAACGAGAAGGAGTATGTTGCAGCTTTATTTTATTAAAGATACATAAATAAACAATATTTTTTGTATTTATCTTTCAGTTTGTGTTTGAACAGATATTTTGCAGGTGTGTCATTGGTGTGTGTGCTCGTGCCTGTGCTGTTGTGTGGCTTCAGGCCATTCTCTGGAATCAGCCTCCAGGAATGTACACAATGGAGTGGCAATTGAGTGTGTTGTGGTCTCGGCCCCTTTTGAAATACATGGGGTTGATCACAAGGAGTGACACACACAAACCATCCTAACCATCCTGGCCCTCTGAGCTAACCATCCTGGCCCTCGGAGCTAACCATCCTGGCCTCTGAGCTAACCATCCTGGCCCTCTGAGCTAACCATCCTGGCCCTCTTAGCTGCCCATCCTGGCCTCTGAGCTAACCATCCTGGCCTCTGAGTTAACCATCCTGGCCTCTGGGCTAACCATCCTGGCCCTCTGAGCTAACCATCCTGGCCCTCTGAGCTAACCATCCTGGCCCTCTGAGCTGCCCATCCTGGCCTCTGAGCTAACCATCCTGGCCTCTGAGTTAACCATCCTGGCCTCTGAGCTAACCATCCTGTCCTCTGAGCTACCCATCCTGTCCTCTGAGTTAACCATCCTGGCCCTCTGAGCTGCCCATCCTGGCCTCTGAGCTAACCATCCTGGCCCTCTGAGCTGCCCATCCTGGCCTCTGAGCTAACCATCCTTGCCCTCTGACC
>NC_092158.1:7126627-7211627 GCF_045791955.1 Oncorhynchus clarkii lewisi | reverse complement strand
TAATAATAAGGTATTTGAGGTAGATATGTACATGAAGGCAGGGTAAAGTGACTAGGCATCAGGATAGATAATAATAAGGTATTTGAGGTAGATATGTACATGAAGCAGGGTAAAGTGACTAGTCATCAGGATAGATAATAATGAGGTAGATATGTACATGAAGGCAGGGTAAAGTGACTAGTTATCAGGATAGATAATAATAAGGTATTTGAGGTAGATATGTACATGAAGGCAGGGTAAAGTGACTAGGCATCAGGATAGATAATAAGGTATTTGAGGTAGATATGTACATGAAGGCAGGGTGAAGTGACTAGGCATCAGGATAGATAATAATGAGGTAGATATGTACATGAAGGCAGGGTGAAGTGACTAGACGTCAGGATAGATAATAATGAGGTAGATATGTACATGAAGGCAGGGTAAAGTGACTAGGCATCAGGATAGATAATAATGAGGTAGATATGTACATGAAGGCAGGGTGAAGTGACTAGACGTCAGGATAGATAATAATGAGGTAGATATGTACATGAAGGCAGGGTGAAGTGACTAGACATCAGGATAGATAATAATGAGGTAGATATGTACATGAAGATAGGGTGAAGGGACTAGACATCAGGATAGATAATAATGAGGTAGATATGTACATGAAGATAGGGTGAAGTGACTAGACATCAGGATAGATAATAATGAGGTAGATATGTACATGAAGGCAGGGTGAAGGGACTAGGCATCAGGATAGATAATAATGAGGTAGATATGTACATGAAGGCAGGGTGAAGTGACTAGGCATCAGGATATATAATAATGAGGCAGATATGTACATGAAGGCAGGGTAAAGTGACTAGACATCAGGATAGATAATAATGAGGTATTTGAGGTAGATATGTACATGAAGGGAGGGTGAAGTGACTAGGCATCAGGATATATAATAATGAGGTAGATATGTACATGAAGATAGGGTGAAGTGACTAGACATCAGGATAGATAATAATGAGGTAGATATGTACATGAAGATAGGGTGAAGTGACTAGACATCAGGATAGATAATAATGAGGTAGATATGTACATGAAGATAGGGTGAAGTGACTAGACATCAGGATAGATAATAATGAGGTATTTGAGGTAGATATGTACATGAAGATAGGGTGAAGGGACTAGACATCAGGATAGATAATAATGAGGTAGATATGTACATGAAGATAGGGTGAAGTGACTAGACATCAGGATAGATAATAATGAGGTAGATATGTACATGAAGATAGGGTGAAGCGACTAGACATCCTGTATATGGCTGTGCCTCTTTAAGCATCAGTCAGCTGTGACCGTAATGTGGCAGGCAGACTGCTGGTTTGAGTTAGTGAACACAACTAGGGTGGTGACTCTCTTTGGTGTGTGTGTGTGTGTGTGTGTGTGTGTGTGTGTGTGTGGGCGTGTGTGTGTGTGTGTGTGCGTGCGTGCGTGTGTGTGTCGCTGGCGTGCTCATCCATTGGAGCCAGGTGCTCCGTGCCTCGCATGCACTTCCTCATAATTAATGACTCCTTCCTGCATTGCCCGCCTTCTCTCCCCGCTGCACAGGACTGTAAAGAAGTGTCCCAACATGTGCAGGCAGGCCAACCCCGTAGAGCCTCAAGCTAACCTGTACGTTTTAGCAGACATTCCTATCCAGAGCAACTTACAGTAGTAGTGATTTCACGCATTGGTCCCCCGTGGGAATCGAACCCACAACACTGTCATTCCAAACATTCTACCAAATGAGCCTTCCGGGAGGTCTCTGTAGTCCCTAAGGGGTCTCTGTAGTCCCTAAGGGCTTTCTGTAGTCCCCAAGGGGTCTCTGTAGTCCCTAGGGTGTTTCTGTAGTCCTTAAGGGATCTCTGTAGTCCCTAAAAGGTTTATTTAAGTCCTAAGGGGTTTCTGTAGTCCCTAAGGGGTTTCTGTAGGTCCTAAGGGGTTTCTGTAGTCCCTAATGGGTTTCTGTAGTCCCTAAGGGGTCTCTGTAGTCCCTAAGGGGTCTCTGTAGTCCCTAAGGGGTTTCTGTAGTCCCTAAGGGGTTTATGTTGACCCTAAGGGCTTTATGTAGTCCCTAAAGGGTTTATGTAGGCCCTAAGGGATTTCCGTAGTCCCTAAAGGGTTTCTGTAGTCCCTAAGGGGTCTCTGTAGTCCCTAAATTGTTTATGTAGTCCCTAAGTGGTCTCTGTAGTCCCTAAGGGGTTTCTGTAGTCCCTAAAGGGTTTCTGTAGTCCCCAAGGGGTCTCTGTAGAACCTAAGGGGTTTCTTTAGTCCCTAAGGGGTTTCTGTAGGTCCTAAGGGGTTTCTTTAGTCCCTAAGGGGTTTCTTTAGTCCCTAAGGGGTCTCTGTAGTCCCTAAGGGGTTTCTGTAGTCCCCAAGGGGTTTCTGTAGTCCCTAAAGGGGTCGTTGTAGTCCCTAAGGGGTTTCTGTAGTACCTAAAGGGGTTTATGTAGTCCCTAAAGGGGTTCCTGTAGTCCCTAAGCGGTTTCTATAGTCCCTAAGGGGTTTATGTAGTCCCTAAGGGGTTTATATAGTCCCTAAGGGGTTTATGTAGTCCCTAAGGGGTTTCTGTAGTCTCTAAGGGGTTTCTGTAGTCCCTAAGGGGTTTCTGTATTATGTAGTCCCTAAGGGGTTTCTGTAGTCCCTAAGGGGTTTCTGTAGTCCCTAATGGGTCTATGTAGTCCCTAAGGGGTCTCTGTAGTCCCTAAGGGGTCTCTGTAGTCCCTAAGGGGTTTATGTAGTCCCTAAGGGGTTTCTGTTGACCGTAAGGGGTTTCTGTAGTCCCTAAGAGGTTTCTGTAGTCCCTAATAGGTTTATGTAGTCCCTAAGGGGTTTCTGTAGTCCCTACGGGGTTTATGTAGTCCCTAAGGGGTCTATGTAGTCCCTAAGGGGTCTCTGTAGTCCCTAAATTGTGTATGTAGTCCCTAAGGGGTCTCTGTAGTCCCTAATGGGTCTCTGTAGTCCCTAAATGGTTTATGTAGTCCCCAAGGGGTCTCTGTAGTCCCTAAGGGGTTTCTGTAGTTCATAAGTGGTTTCTGTAGGCCCTAAGGGGTATCTGTAGTCCCTAAATTGTTTCTGTAGTCCCTAAAGGGTTTCTGTAGTCCCTAAGGGGTCTATGTAGTCCCTAATGGGTCTCTGTAGTCCCTAAGTGGTCTCTGTAGGCCCTAAGGGGTTTAGATACCCATTGTAGATCAGATACCGTCCTCAGCTCCTATCTCTGTGTACTGACTCCATGTCTTCATGTCCTTCAACAGGACTCCCACCTCTCTCTATAGAGGGGCATATCAAACACCACTCATCAAAGGGCTCTTTGTGGGACTTGAAAAACACCTTTGGCGCTCCTACTGCACGTGGCCAAGTCTCTGTAGGGAAGACCTGTTCTCCACAGGGATCTCCACTCCGCCTCTCTCTTGTCTCTGTCTGTCTTGCATCCCAGTAACGTCACTGTCATGTCCAGCCAGGGTTTTAATATCAGGAGACATACCTCTTTATTTTTATTTGAGTTTTACTTCAAAACAGTTCACTCCTTTTTGTTTTTATTTAGTTGGTGGAGGCATTTGTATTATTATTTGTCAATTAGGCATACCTTAATGTCCTCTCCTTTTGAGAATCATCAAGTGTTACCCAACCAGGCATGATCTAGGGTTTGTCCCAAGTGGCACCCTATTCCCTGCATAGTGCACTACTTTGACCAGGATCCTTATTAAATGTAGTACACTAAATAGGGAATAGGGTGCCATTTGGGATGCTGTAATACCCCTGTGCTCTAAATGCCAAGGCTAGGAGCCAAAATCCTTCACAGGACGGCTCCTCTCTTCTCTCCTCTGTTCAGGTGCTTGTCGTTTATCTTGGTTAATATCAGACACTGGATGCCAGCTGGGTACAACAGATCGTCAGAGCTGAGATTGGACAAAGAGGAGGGGAGGGGGAGGAGAGTAGAGAAGGAGGAGGGGGAGAGGAGGAGGAGGAAGGGGAGAGGAGGAGGGGGAGAGGAGTAGGAGAGGAGGAGAGTAGAGTAGGAGGAGGGGGGGAGGAGGAGGAGTAGGATAAGGGGAGAGGAGGAGGAGAAGAGGAGAGGAGGAGGAGGAGGGAGAGATGAGGAGGGGAGGAGGAGGAGGAGGAGGGGGAGAGGAGCATGGGGAGGAGGAGGAGAGGGAGGAGGGGGAGAGGAGCAGGGGGAGGAGGGGGAGAGGAGTAGGAGAGGAGTAAGAGGAGGAGGGGGAGAGGAGTTGGAGGAGGGGGAGAGGAGCAGGGGGAGGGGGAGGAGGGGGAGAGGAGTAGGAGAGGAAGAAGGAGAGGAGGAGGAGGGGGAGAGTAGGATGAGGGAGAGAGGAGTAGGATAGGAGGTGGAGGAGGGGAGGAGGAGGAAAGGCATGAGAATTGTACTGCCACTTTGTTGCCAGGTTACCACTTGCTTGAAAAAATGCCTGATAGACAATACCCCAGACCCCCTGTCCTCTACCCCCTTTCCTCTACCCAGACCCCCTTTCCTCTACCCCAGACCCCCTCCCCTCTACCCATACCCCCTCTCCTCTACCCCCTCTCCTCTACCCAGACCCCCTTTCCTCTACCCCAGACCCCCTCCCCTCTACCCATACCCCCTCTCCTCTACCCCAGACCCCCCTCTCCTCTACCCAGACCCCCTCTCCTCTACCCAGACCCCCTCTCCTCTACCCCCTCTCCACTACCCAGACCCCCTCTCCTCTACCCAGACCCCCTCTCCTCTACCCAGAACCCCTCTCCTCTACCCCCTCTCCTCTACTCCAGACCCCCTCTCCTCTACCCAGACCCCCTCTCCTCTACCCCAGACCCCCTCTCCTCTACCCCCTCTCCTCTACCCCAGACCCCCTCTCCTCTACACAGACCCCCTCTCCTCTACCCCCTCTCCACTACCCAGACCCCCTCTCCTCTACCCAGACCCCCTCTCCTCTACCCAGAACCCCTCTCCTCTACCTCCTCTCCTCTACTCCAGACCCCCTCTCCTCTACCCAGACCCCCTCTCCTCTACCCCAGACCCCCTCTCCTCTACCCCCTCTCCTCTACCCCAGACCCCCTCTCCTCTACCCAGACCCCCTCTCCTCTACCCCCTCTCCTCTACCCCCTCTCCTCTACCCCCTCTCCTCTACCCCAGACCCCCTCTCCTCTACCCCCTCTCCTCTACCCCAGACCCCCTCTCCTCTACCCAGACCCCGTCTCCTCTACCCCAGACCCCCTCTCCTCTACCCAGACCCCCTCTCCTCTACCCCCTCTCCTCTACCCCCTCTCCTCTACCCCCTCTCCTCTACCCCAGACCCCCTCTCCTCTACCCCCTCTCCTCTACCCCAGACCCCCTCTCCTCTACCCAGACCCCGTCTCCTCTACCCCAGACCCCCTCTCCTCTACCCAGACCCCCTCTCCTCTACCCCCTCTCCTCTACCCCCTCTCCTCTACCCCAGACCCCCTCTCCTCTACCCCCTCTCCTCTACCCCAGACCCCCTCTCCTCTACCCAGACCCCGTCTCCTCTACCCCAGACCCCCTCTCCTCTACCCAGACCCCCTCTCCTCTACCCCCTCTCCTCTACCCCCTCTCCTCTACCCCAGACCCCCTCTCCTCTACCCCCTCTCCTCTACCCCAGACCCCCTCTCCTCTACCCAGACCCCGTCTCCTCTACCCCAGACCCCCTCTCCTCTACCCAGACCCCCTCTCCTCTACCCCCTCTCCTCTACCCAGACCCCGTCTCCTCTTTCCCAGACCCCCTCTCCTCTACCCCAGACCCCCTCTCCTCTACCCCCTCTCCTCTACCCCCCTCAAGCCCCCCCCTTTAACTGCTAACTTTTTTTTCTATTTCAACGGTTGTTACGGAGACCATTGTCATTTGCCTGGCCAATTACTGTCATCCAAAATCCATGACAGTCACAGTCCTACCCAGTCTTCTACCCCTACCTCCCACCCCCCAACCCTCCTCTCTCCTCCCACCCCCCAACCCTCCTCTCTCCTCCCTACCCCCAACCCTCCTCTCTCCTCCCTACCCCCAACCCTCCTCTCTCCTCCCTACCCCCAACCCTCCTCTCTCCTCCCTACCCCCCAACCCTCCTCTCTCCTCCCTACCCCCCAACCCTCCTCTCTCCTCCCTAACCCCCCAACCCTCCTCTCTCCTCCCTACCCCTCAACCCTCCTCTCTCCCCCACCCCCCAACCCTCCTCTCTCCCCCACCCCCCAACCCTCCTCTCTCCCCTACCCCCCAACCCTCCTCTCTCCTCCCTACACCCCAACCCTCCTCTCCTCTCCCTACCCCCCAACCCTCCTCTCTCCTCCCTACCCCCAACCCCCCAACCCTCCTCTCTCCTCCCTACACCCCAACCCTCCTCCCCACCCCCCAACCCTCCTCTCTCCTCCCTACCCTCCAACCCTCCTCTCTCCTCCCTACCCCCAACCCTCCTCTCTCCTCCCTACCCCCCAACCCTCCTCTCTCCCCTACCCCCCAACCCTCCTCTCTCCTCCCTACACCCCAACCCTCCTCCCCACCCCCCATCCCTCCTCACTCCCCTAACCCCAAACCCTCCTCTCTCCTCCCTACACCCCCAACCCTCCTCTCTCCTCCCTACCCCCCAACCCTCCTCTCTCCCCTACCCCCCAACCCTCCTCTCTCCTCCCTACACCCCAACCCTCCTCCCCACCCCCCATCCCTCCTCACTCCCCTAACCCCAAACCCTCCTCTCTCCTCCCTACACCCCCAACCCTCCTCTCTCCTCCCTACCCCCCAACCCTCCTCTCTCCTCCCCACCCTCCAACCCTCCTCTCTCCTCCCCACCCCCCAACCCTCCTCTCTCTCCCCACCCCCCAACCCTCCTCTCTCCTCCCCACCCCCAACCCTCCTCTCTCCTCCCTACACCCCCAACCCTCCTCTCTCCTCCCTACCCCCCAACCCTCCTCTCTCTCCCCCTACACCCCAACCCTTCTCTCTCCTCCCCACCCCCCAACCCTCCTCTCTCTCCCCACCCCCCAACCCTCCTCTCTCTCCCCACCCCCAACCCTCCTCTCTCCTCCCTACACCCCAACCCTCCTCCCCACCCCCCATCCCTCCTCTCTCCCCCTACAGGTGACTCTATCTTGTTGTTATGGTTCTAGCACCACAGGTATTATCATATTTACATATGTAGATGTGTTTTGTATATTTTGTTATGATCACAAAAGTATATATGTTTTTGAAACATTGGCATTGTATTTGATGTCTTTTCATAGGAATTTCATTTCAGTATTTTTAGTATTTATCTCCAAAGACTTGTTTTTTTTTCCTTGTCCTAATTATTCCAGCAGCTGTCGTTTGTGTTTTTAACTTTACAACTTTTCATCCTTCATCTAAGTACATTTTAAAATGGTTAGTCGATAACACTACATATCCTTCCCCAAAAAACGAAACGTTTTGTGGTCTGCTGAATTGATGCGTCACAACGTGATCACACGGTGGAGTGACTGGTCCTGTGTGTTATATGTCTAATGTTTCGTCCGTCTCTCCGTCCTGTCTGTGTGTTACAGCCGAGCCTCCTGGCAGGAGAGATGGGCAGTCCTGGGGCGGTGTCGCCCACCAAGCCTGGGTCGCAGTATTACCAGCACTACAACAACAACCCTCGTCGGAGACCTCTGCACAGTGACAATATGGGTGAGCTCAGCTCCCGACCCTCACACCGCAATCAAACCCTAGTTCAACCCTGTCCTCATCCTCATCCTGTTCCTCCTCCTCCTCCTGTTCCTCCTCCTCCACCTCATCATGTTCCTCCTCCTCATCCTGTTCCTCATCCACATCCTGTTCCTCATCCACATCCTGTTCCTCCACCTGTTCCTCATCCTCATCCTGTTCCTCCTCTCCTCCTCCTCCTCCTCCTCCACCTGTTCCTCCTCCTCATCCTGTTCCTCCTCCTCATCCTGTTCCTCCTCCTCCTCCTCCTCATCCTGTTCCTCCTCCTCCACCTCATCCTGTTCCTCCTCCTCCTCCTCCTCCTCCTCCTCCTCCTCCTCCTCCTCCTCATCCTGTTCCTCCTCCTCCACCTCATCCTGTTCCTCCTCCTCCACCTCATCCTGTTCCTCCTCCTCCTCCTCATCCTGTTCCTCCTCCTCCACCTCATCCTGTTCCTCCTCCTCATCCTGTTCCTCATCCACATCCTGTTCCTCATCCACATCCTGTTCCTCATCCTTATCCTGTTCCACATCCTGTTCCTCATCCTCCCCATTCTCCTCATCCTGTTCCTGGGGCGGCAGGTAGCCTAGTGCTTAGAGCATTGGACTAGTAACCGGAAGGTTGCAAGTTCAAATCCCCGAGCTGTTGTTCTGCTCCTGAACAGGCAGTTAACCCACTGTTCCACTAGGCCGTCATTGAAAACAAGAATTTGTTCTTAACTGACTTGCCTAAATAAATAAATTCTCATCCTCCATCTTACCTTCTTCTTTTTCTCCTCCACCTCCTTCTCATGCTCCCCTTCTTCATCTTCTTTCTCCTACTCCTCTTCATCCTCCTCCTCCACCTCTTCTTCTTCTCTTCCACCTCCCCTTCTTCCACTTCTTTCTCCTCCTCCTCCTCATCCTTCTCCTCTTCCTCCCTCTGTCCTCTCCCTCCTGCTTCTCTCCTTGTAGTCTATCTAGACATGTGTGTCAGTGAGGGCAGGTGAACAGCCTAAGAGACGTTCTGTATGGTTCATGTCACCACCAGTCTACAGTATACACAGGAAAACCCTACCTGTTTGGTCATAGTGTTGATATCCCTGGAGAACCCTACCTGTTGGGTCATAGTGTTGATATCCCTGGAGAACCCTACCTGTTGGGTCATAATGTTGATATCCTTGGAGAACCCTCCCTACCTGTTGGGTCATAGTGTTGATATCCCTGGAGAACCCTACCTGTTGGGTCATAGTGTTGATATCCCTGGAGAACCCTACCTGTTGGGTCATAATGTTGATATCCCTGGAGAACCCTACCTGTTGGGTCATAGTGTTGATTTCCCTGGAGAACCCTACCTGTTGGGTCATAATGTTGATATCCCTGGAGAACCCTACCTGTTGGGTCATAGTGTTGATATCCCTGGAGAACCCTACCTGTTGGGTCATAGTGTTGATATCCCTGGAGAACCCTACCTGTTGGGTCATAGTGTTGATATCCCTGGAGAACCCTACCTGTTGGGTCATAGTGTTGATATCCCTGGAGAACCATACCTGTTGGGTCATAGTGTTGATATCCCTGGAGAACCCTACCTGTTGGGTCTTGGTGTTGATATCCCTGGAGAACCCTACCTGTTGGGTCATAGTGTTGATATCCCTGGAGAACCCTACCTGTTGGGTCATAGTGTTGATATCCCTGGAGAACCCTACCTGTTGGGTCATAGTGTTGATATCCCTGGAGAACCCTACCTGTTGGGTCATAGTGTTGATATCCCTGGAGAACCCTACCCTACCTAATTGCTTATGGACACCATCATGTGTGTGTGTAAAATATTACTGTTCATAGATTTTGAATTCCTAGATTTTAGATGTGGTGAAAATGTTTATTTTTTGTTGCTAATCGTTATATATATCCATTGTTTATCAGGAATGGAATGTTTGTACCCTGTATATTTGACTGTGATATGTGGTGGTCTCACCTAGCGGCCTTAAGATGAATAGACCTTAGTGTAAGTCTCTATGGATAAATGACCAAAAATGTCAAATGTAAGTGTTTTTTTTGTGTATATCAATGATCCAGTGTGGTTCAGTTGGTAGATCATGGTTCTTGCAGTACCAGGGTTGTGGGTTCAATTCCCACAGGGGACCAGTATGAAGATGTATGAGTCTGACAAATGTAGATCTTAAGCGATTGGTTATCGATTTTATCAGAGTTCTTTATATTTAAAAATATGTTTATAAAAAAACGGATTCTATTTTAATATTAAAGCTGTTTAAAAAATAAATAAATGTATTGATCATGAACTATCACACACACAAGTTGTGTTTCAATCTGCTTTTTAATTAATGTGAGACGTCTAGGAAAGCCCATTCGCTTCAGTGTGACACTGTTTTTGGAGGGGAACCAGAAGTGACAATAGATAAGACGCTCTTTTATTTATATCAAATACCTTTGCTTTTCTTCCCCAAAATAGAATATATTCCTTTCTCCTTGACTTGGACAATGAACAAATAACATGTTAAGACTTCCTTCTCCTTTGTCAGCCCCCCCCCCCCCCCCAATAGGAAGTGAAGTATTTCCTGTTGTGGATATGACGTGAATTATTTCCTGTTGTGGATAGGAAGTGAAGTATTTCCTATTGTGGATAGGAAGTGAAATATTTCCTGTTGTGGATAGGAAGTGAAGTATTTCCTGTTGTGGATAGGAAGTGAAATATTTCCTGTTGTGGATAGGAAGTGAAGTATGTTGTGGATATCTATATTTGTATTTTACTTGGTTCTATTGTTGTCAATGCTTTATTTGTTTTAGTCAGGTCAATTAAAACTATTATTTTGTGAAGTGGCTCGATTTCTTCAGTCTTCTTCATGTGAATTGATTTTTTCTCCACTAGGTAAATATTAGGAGGTTATCAATAAAAACGTGCCACTGAACTGTGTTTAATCCTTGTGTATTTCAGAGGTCCAGACAAAGAGAGTTCGGAAAGTTCCCCCTGGGTTGCCTTCCTCAGTAAGTCATTATTTAATTACATTTTAATGCCGTTTTAAAATCTGTATTGAAATTATTGTACACATTTTTATTCCTATAAGAATCTCTATACCTCTCTATATATATATATATTTATATATTGTAATGATCAATGATGATCATGAAACTTCTTAATATATATTACATAGACTATATTATGCCATATATTATATAGTTGGATCTCCTGGTGGCAAAGCCTTCTTTCCTGACGATGAATTCTACTCTGAAACAAATATACACTGTCTGACGATGTACTTTTTGGAAAGCCAGTTTACTTTTTAAGAAGAGTAGAAACCGGTTTGGGTTACTATCATGTCTAGGAGAAGACATGTCTGGACATTGAGGTAGCTATTTCTAAAAAGGTTATCTTTCCCCCTCTTCACTGGAAGATAAGCCGTAGTGTATGGCTTGTCGTGGAGGCCTTTTGCTGCGGTCTCTAAGCTCTGTGGGAGAAGGCTGGGAGTCTATGGCAGTGGGTTTTTCTTTTGTATTGTCAGGGGGGGGACAAATTCCTTCCCAAAGAAACATTTAGGGAAACCTGATGTTGTTCATCTTTTGTCGTGCCTCTAGTGATGCAACACGGGATGCAATCTATCTAGATAAACACATCAGGCGCTGATTTCTTCTTCAGGTTCAGAATGAAGCCTGTTTTAATGTATTGTGATCTGAAGCCTGAAGCCTGTTTTAATGTATTGAGATCTGAAGCCTGTTTTAATGTATTGAGATCTGAAGCCTGAAGCCTGTTTTAATGTATTGAGATCTGAAGCCTGAAGCCTGTTTTAATGTATTGAGATCTGAAGCCTGAAGCCTGTTTTAATGTATTGAGATCTGAAGCCTGAAGCCTGTTTTAATGTATTGAGATCTGAAGCCTGTTTGAATGCCATCAGGGTGGAGTATTCACGACAGGTGTCTCTCTCTGCCGAAATGAAAGCAGATTTGACAGTTTAGATGTGTTTGTTGCTCAACGTAAGAAGAAGGCCTTGGCTAGGCCAGTGTGAAAGGCATTTCACTCTCTTTCTTCTGACAGAACTTTTCCATTTCTCCTGGAATGTCACTTTATCCAATTCTTTTATTTCAGTCTCAAACATAACACCCCCCCCCCCCTTCCAACCACTAGACATTTATCAATGGCACAGCTGTGTTCCGTGCATGTCATTTTGTTAAACAAAGATTACCGAGACCTTTGCTGTAATCCGACATTTGCCGATGTGGATAAATTATAGAACAATCAAACACTATTTATTTTTCAACCTTCCAATCAATAATAGCACTTACTGTGTTAGTAAGCTTAGCCTATATATATATATATATATTAAATATTAAATCCTTACCCGTTATAAAACATATGCAGGCCTAGATGGAAAGAGGCAAGGAATGTCAAGTCGACAACCTGTTCTTACCTAAAACTACCGGTAATTTACCAAATGTTCAATTATATTGACTTTAACCAATATACTCATTTTGATAGTCAATCAATGGATCCCAATTTGACAAATCTACTACGGTATTGTATAATTGATTTACATTGTTATCATATATCGTTTATACTCTGTTGAATGTTGTTTTAGAAATGTATGTATTTCTTACATAGGTTAATTTTGATAATTAAAATGGACAAGATATTTCTTTATTTAAGATATATATAAGCAAAACATATTCATTTTTACTGCACAATGTCTGATGGATAGTAAATGAACTTGCTTTTTCTGGTCTCCTCGCAGGACATAACCTATTGTTATATAAAAGGTGTGAAAGCTATATATATATATATATAGACTATCGTTTATATAAGAACAATGTGTTTTATAATCTTTGTGGCTCATTTCTTTGATCAATAGCATGGTAACATATGTGTAGCATTGAGTCCAGATGAACTTGCTAAAATACCTTCTTTCTCTTAAAATCAATCCCACTCTTCTGTATTGTCCTTCGTTATTCTTCTGAACATCCCTTCAGTTAATTATAGTATACCAACATGTGTTTGTTAGTGAAGTTGATTTACTTAATTAAAGAACACCTGTGCTGTCGCTAGAGAGAAACTTTGGAATGTGGTAATGTGGTAATGTAGTAATGTGGTAATGTAGTAATGTGGTAATGTAGCAATGTGGTAATGTAGTAATGTGGTAATGTAGTAATGTGGTAATGTAGTAATGTGGCAATGTAGTAATGTGGTAATGTAGTAATGTGGCAATGCAGTAATATGGTAATGTGGTAACATACTAATGTGGTAATGTAGTAACGTAGTCATGTGGTAATGTAGTAATGTGGTAATGCAGTCATGTGGTAATGTAGCAATGTAGTAATGTGGTAATGTAATGTAGTAATGTGGTAATGTGGCAATGTGGTAATGTAATAATGTAGTAATGTGGTAGTGTAGTAATGTGGTAATGTGGTAATGTAGTAGTAATGTGGTAATGTAGTAATGTAATAATGTGGTAATGTAGTAATGTGGTAATGTAGTAATGTGGTAATGTAGTAATGTAGTAATGTGGTAATGTTTCAATAGAGACGAGTTGAGTTGACATTAGCAGTTGAGTTGACATTATTATATTATAATGACCCATGATTATTTTATATTATACTGACCCATGACTGTATTATATTATATTATACTGACCCATGATTATATTATATTATACTGACCCATGATTATATTATATTATACTGACCCATGATTATATTATATTATACTGACCCCATGATTATATTATATTATATTATACTGAACCCATAATTATATTATATTATATTATACTGACCCCATAATTATATTATATTATATTATACTGACCCATGATTATATTATATTATACTGACCCATGATTATATTATATTATATTACACTGACCCATGATTATATTATATTATACTGACCCCATGATTATATTATATTATATTATATTATACTGACCCATGATTATATTATATTATATTGACCCATGATTATATTATATTATATTATACTGACCCATGATTATATTATATTATATTACACTGACCCATGATTATATTATATTATACTGACCCCATGATTATTTAATATTATATTATATTATACTGACCCATGATTATATTATATTATATTATACTGACCCATGATTATATTATATTATATTATACTGACCCATGATTATATTATATTATACTGACCCCATAATTATATTATATTATACTGACCCCATGATTATATTATATTATACTGACCCCATAATTATATTATATTATATTATACTGACCCATGATTATATTATATTATACTGACCCCATCATTATATTATATTATACTGACCCCATGATTATATTATATTATATTATACTGAACCCATGATTATATTATATTATATTATACTGACCCATGATTATATTATATTATACTGACCCCATGATTATATTATATTATACTGACCCCATAATTATATTATATTATACTGACCCCATGATTATATTATATTATATTATACTGACCACATAATTATATTATATTATACTGACCCCATAATTATATTATATTATACTGACCCCATGATTATATTATATTATACTGACCCATGATTATATTATATTATACTGACCCCATAATTATATTATATTATACTGACCCCATGATTATATTATATTATACTGACCCCATAATTATATTATATTATACTGACCCCATGATTATATTATATTATATTATATTATACTGACCACATAATTATATTATATTATACTGACCCCATAATTATATTATATTATACTGACCCCATGATTATATTATATTATACTGACCCCATGATTATATTATATTATACTGACCCCATAATTATATTATATTATATTACACTGACCAATGATTATATTATATTATACTTACCCATGATTATATTATATTATACTGACCCATGATTATTTAATATTATATTATACTGACCCATGATTATATTATATTATATTACACTGACCCATAATTATATTATATTATACTGACCCCATAATTATATTATATTATACTGACCCCATGATTATATTATATTATACTGACCCCATAATTATATTATATTATACTGACCCATGATTATATTATATTATATTACACTGACCCATGATTATATTATATTATACTGACCCCATGATTATATTATATTATATTACACTGACCACATAATTATATTATATTATACTGACCCCATGATTATATTATATTATATTACACTGACCACATAATTATATTATATTATACTGACCCCATGATTATATTATATTATATTACACTGACTCATGATTATATTATATTATACTGACCCCATGATTATATTATATTATATTATACTGACCACATAATTATATTATATTATACTGACCCCATAATTATATTATATTATACTGACCCCATGATTATATTATATTATATTATACTGACCCCATGATTATATTATATTATATTATACTGACCCCATGATTATATTATATTATATTATAATGACCCATGATTATATTATATTATATTACACTGACCCATGATTATATTATATTATATTACACTGACCCATGATTATATTATATTATACTGACCCCATGATTATATTATATTATATTACACTGACCACATAATTATATTATATTATACTGACCCCATGATTATATTATATTATACTGACCCCATGATTATATTATATTATACTGACCCAATGATTATATTATATTATACTGACCCCATAATTATATTATATTATACTGACCCATGATTATATTATATTATACTGACCCATGATTATATTATATTATATTACACTGACCCATGATTATATTATATTATACTGACCCATGATTATATTATATTATATTACACTGACCCATAATTATATTATATTATACTGACCCCATAATTATTTTATATTATACTGACCCCATAATTATTTTATATTATACTGACCCATGACTGTATTATATTATATTATACTGACCCATGATTATATTATATTATACTGACCCCATGATTATATTATATTATACTGACCCATGATTATTTTATATTATATTATATTATACTGACCCATGATTAAATTATATTATATTACACTGACCCATGATTATATTATATTATACTGACCCATGTTTATATTATATTGACAGACAGACAGACAGACAGGCAGTCAGGCAGGCAGGCAGGCAGGCAGGCAGGCAGGCAGGCAGGCAGGCAGGCAGGCAGGCAGGCAATCAGTTCATTAGACTGTTAGTTTAAAGTGGAGAGAGTTCATTAGACTGTTAGTTTAAAGTGGAGAGAGTTTATTAGACTGTTAGTTTAAAGTGGAGAGAGTTCATTAGACTGTTTGTTTAAAGTGGACATAATTCATTAGAATATTAGTTTAAAGTGGAGAGAGTTCATTAGACTGTTAGTTTAAAGTGGAGAGAGTTCATTAGACTGTTAGTTTAAAGTGGAGAGAGTTTATTAGACTGTTAGTTTAAAGTGGAGAGAGTTCATTAGACTGTTTGTTTAAAGTGGACATAATTCATTAGAATATTAGTTTAAAGTGGAGAGAGAGAGAGAGAGTTCATTAGACTGTTAGGTTTAGTAGAAGGTACATTATGGATGGAAAGCTGTAGTGTTCTGTGAGCTTTCCTGCCCCCTCCAGCCCTGTGATGTCATTACATCCCCCTCCAGCCCTGTGATGTCATTACATCCCCCTCCAGCCCTGTGATGTCATTACATCCCCCTCCAGCCCTCTGATGTCATTACATCCCCCTCCAGCCCTGTGATGGCATTACCTCCCCCCTGCTCCCCTCCTCCCCTGCTCCCCTCCTCCCCTGCTCTCTCCTCCCCTCCTCCCCTGCTCCCTCCTCCCTTGCTCCCTCCTCCTCTCCTCCCCTGCTCCCTCCTCCCCTCCTCCCCTGCTCCCTCCTCCCCTGCTCCCTCCTCCCCTCCTCCCCTGCTCCCTCCTTCCCTGCTCCCCTGCTCTCTCCTCCCCTCCTCCCCTGCTCTCCTCCTCCCCTCCTCCCCTGCTCCCTCCTCCCCTGCTCCCTCCTCCCCTCCTCCCCTCCTCCCCTGCTCCCTCCTCCCCTCCTCCCCTGCTCCCCTCCTCCCCTCCTCCCCTGCTCCCTCCTCCCCTCCTCCCCTGCTCCCTCCTCCCCTCCTCCCCCCCCCTCCTCCCCTGCTCCCTCCTCCCCTCCTCCCCTCCTCCCCTGCTCCCTCCTCCCCTCCTCCCCTGCTCCCTCCTCCCCTCCTCCCCTGCTCCCTCCTCCCCTGCTCCCTCCTCCCCTCCTCCCCTGCTCCCTCCTCCCCATCCTCCCCTGCTCCCTCCTCCCCATCCTCCCCTGCTCCCTCCTCCCCTCCTCCCCTGCTCCCCTCCTCCCCTGCTCCCTCCTCCCCTGCTCCCTCCTCCCCTCCTCCCCTGCTCCCTCCTCCCCTCCTCCCCTCCTCCCCTGCTCCCTCCTCCCCTGCTCCCTCCTCCCTTCCTCCCCTGCTCCCTCCTCCCCATCCTCCCCTGCTCCCTCCTCCCCATCCTCCCCTGCTCCCTCCTCCCCTCCTCCCCTGCTCCCCTCCTCCCCTGCTCCCTCCTCCCCTGCTCCCTCCTCCCCTCCTCCCCTGCTCCCTCCTCCCCTCCTCCCCTGCTCCCTTCCTCCCCTGCTCCCTCCTCCCCTCCTCCCCTGCTCCCTCCTCCCCTCCTCCCCTGCTCCCCAGACATGCAGTGAACGTAATTGTTTGCTAGTCCAGCTGGTCCTCTAGACTTAACCATAATATACCCACGACTGGACCAATATATATTACACACACACACGCACGCACGCGCACACACACACACACACACACACATACACACACACACAAACACACGGCTAGAGAAGGGGAGAATGAACGCAATCAACCCTCCTGAAGAGATGCTGGATGTTATAATGAGCCACTGTGTTTAGAGGAGGTCTGGAGGAAGGCCTGGCAGAGGGCCAGCTGAAGGAGATGAGGACAGATAGGAGGTCTGGAGGAAGGCAGAGGGCCAGCTGAAGGAGATGAGGACAGAGAGGAGGTCTGGAGGAAGGCAGAGGGCCAGCTGAAGGAGATGAGGCAGAGGAGGCTGGAGGAAGGCAGAGGGCCAGCTGAAGGAGATGAGGAGATGAGGGACAGAGAGGAGGTCTGGAGGAAGGCAGAGGGCCAGCTGAAGGAGATGAGGACAGAGGGGAGGTCTGGAGGAAGGCAGAGGGCCAGCTGAAGGAGATGAGGACAGAGGGGAGGTCTGGAGGAAGGCAGAGGGCCAGCTGAAGGAGATGAGGACAGAGGGGAGGTCTGGAGGAAGGCAGAGGGCCAGCTGAAGGAGATGAGGACAGAGAGGAGGTCTGGAGGAAAGCCTGGCAGAGGGACGTGGTTTGTAGGTCAAGTGTATTTTCAGGGTGATTGGGTGAATTGACAGGGAGCAGGCCGATACTTGGCAGCGACCCAGGGGGACGGAGAGGAGCATGTCTGTGCTGACTGCTGTCTCTTTGTCGCTGCAACGAGGACCATAGTGAGACACACACACACCGTATACAGGACACATACAGAGCCTGTCCTCTAAGTCCTATGTATCCTGCTGCAGTCTAAATCCCATGGATCTTGCTGCAGTCTAAATCCTATGGATCCTGCTGCAGTCTAAATCCTATGGATCCTGCTGCTGTCTAAATCCTATGGATCCTGCTGCAGTTTAAATCCTATGGATCCTGCTGCAGTCTAAATCCTATGGATCCTGCTGCAGTCTAAATCCTATGGATCCTGCTGCAGTCTAAATCCTATGGATCCTGCTGCAGTCTAACTCATATGGATCCTGCTGCAGTCTAAATCCTATGGATCCTGCTGCAGTCTAAATCATATGGATCCTGCTGCAGTCTAAATCCTATGGATCCTGCTGCAGTCTAAATCATATGGATCATGCTGCAGTCTAAATCCTATGGATCGTGCTGCAGTCTAAATCCTATGAATCCTGCTGCAGTCTAAATCCTATGGATCCTGCTGCAGTCTAAATCCTATGGGTCCTGCTGCAGTCTAAATCCTATGGATCCTGCTGCAGTCGTAAGTCACAGTGCCTGGGAAACACTCCTACACTCTCCTAGACTCTGCTAGACTCTCCTAGACTCTCCTAGACTCTCCTACACTCTCCTAGACTCTCCTAGACTCTCCTAGACTCTCCTAGACTGTCCTACCCTCTCCTAGACTCTCCTACACTCTCCTACACTCTCCTAGACTCTCCTAGACTCTCCTACACTCTCCTAGACTCTCCTACACTCTCCTAGGCTCTCCTAGACTCTCCTACACTCTCCTACACTCTCCTACACTCTCTTACACTCTCCTAGACTCTCCTAGACTCTCCTAGACTCTCCTAGACTCTCCTAGACTCTCGTACACTCTCCTACACTCTCCTAGACTCTCCTAGACTCTCCTACACTCTCCTACACTCTCCTAGACTCTCCTAGACTCTCCTACACTCTCCTAGACTCTCCTACACTCTCCTACACTCTCCTAGACTCTCCTAGACTCTCCTAGACTCTCCTACACTCTCCTAGACTCTCCTACACTCTCCTAGACTCTCCTAGACTCTCCTACACTCTCCTACACTCTCCTAGACTCTCCTACACTCTCCTACACTCTCATAGACTCTCCTACACTCTCCTACACTCTCATAGACTCTCCTACACTCTCCTAGACTCTCCTACGCTGCGGAAAGGATCTTTGGAACCACGTGTCTGTCCTTAACATTTTGTCCCTATCCACTGTTATTTTTTAAAACTGTCTCTACATGTCAGCTCATCACGTCTCTTGTTTATTTGATGGAGGGAAGAGGGAGGATTCACAGAGTGTACAAGAGGAGTATGTAGCGTGAAATGACCTCAGAGTTTTACTTAGAGAGAGAGAGGAGGGGGGGAGAGAGAGAGAGAGAGAGAGAGAGCGAGAGCGAGAGAGAGAGAAAGAGAGAGAGAGAGAAAGGAGAAAGAAAGAAAGAAAGAGAGAGAGAGGGGGGGGGGGAGAGAGAAACAGCTGTGTGTGCTTGACCGTGTCCCTGTGGAAATAGTAGATCTGCTGCAGAGTAATATTAACACCTGACAAAACTCCCTCTGAGGAAAATAACATCTCTTCATTTATTGCCCTAACGGTGCAAATCCAGCCTACCGTCTGCAACATTTCTGTGGACGGTAGCCTGGATCTGGTTAGCCTGGATCCCGTTAGCCTGGATCTGGTTAGCCTGGATCCCGTTAGCCTGGATCTGGTTAGCCTGGATCTGGTTAGCCTAGATCTGGTTAGCCTGGATCCCGTTAGCCTGGATCTGGTTAGCCTGGATCTGGTTAGCCTGGATCCCGTTAGCCTGGATCTGGTTAGCCTGGATCTGGTTAGCCTGGATCCCGTTAGCCTGGATCTGGTTAGCCTGGATCCCGTTAGCCTGGATCTGGTCAGCCTGGATCCCGTTAGCCTGGATCTGGTTAGCCTGGATCTGGTTAGCCTGGATCCGGTTAGCCTGGATCCTGTTAGCCTGGATCCCGTTAGCCTGGATCCGTTTAGCCTGGATCCGTTTAGCCTGGATCCCGTTAGCCTGGATCCCGTTAGCCTGGATCTGGTAGTAGCTTGTGTCATGTGACCTACCTATTATATGACTTGAGGTCATTGTATTAATTCTGTGTGATTTTAAAAACAGACAAAGTACTGTGAGTATGATGAAATTGTTATTTCACTTTTGTATATTATCTACCTCACTTGCTTTGGCAATGTCAACACGTTTCCAATGCCAATAAAGCCCCTTGAATTGAATTGAATTGAAAGTGGAGAGACCTCTTTTTAAACAGGAGCATTTTAAAATCACACACCTGGACTGGAAAGTGTAGGGAAGACGAGTGGGTGAGGAGAAGAGGGGAACAATAGACAATACCAGTTATACAGTGCATTCGGAAAGTATTCAGACCACTTTACTTTTTCCACATTTTGTTACGTTACAGCCTTATTCTAAAATGTGTTAAAAAAATATGTTTTTCCCCATAATGACATCACAATAGTCCATAATGACATCACAATAGCCCATAATGACATCATAATAGCCCATAATGACATCACAATAGCCCATAATGACATCACAATAGCCCATACTGACATCACAATACCCCATACTGACAAAGCAAAAACTGTTTTTTAGACATATCATATTTACACTGAAATATGACATTTACATAAGTATTCAGACCCTTTACTCAGTACTTTGTTGAAGCACCTTTGGCAGGGATTACAGCCTCCAGTCTTCTTGGGTATGACGCTACAAGCTTGGCACACCTGTATTTGGGGAGTTTCTCCCATTCTTCTCTGCAGATATTCTCAAGCTCTGTCAGCTACTTTCAGTTCTCTCCAGAGATCTTCGATCGGGTTCAAGTCTGGGCTCTGGCTGGGCCACTCAAGGACATTCAGAGTATTGTCCCAAAGCCACTCCTGCGTTGTCTTGGCTGTGTGTTTAGGGTCGTTGTCCTGTTGGAAGGTGAACCTTCGCCCCAGACTGAGGTCCTGAGTGCTCTGGCAGAGTGACCATTAGGTTCTTGGTCACCTCCCTGACCAAGGCCCTTCTCCCCTGATTGCTTAGTTGGCCAGGCAGCCAACTCTAGGAAGAGTCTTGGTGGTTCCAAACTTCTTCCATTTAATAATGATGGAAGCCACTGTGTTCTTGGGGACCTTCAATGCTGCAGACATTTTTTTGGTACCCTTCCCCAGATCTGAGCCTCGACACAATCCTGTCTCTGAGCTCTACATACAATTCCTTCGACCTCACGGCTTGGTTTTTGCTCTGACATGCACTGTCAACTGTGGAACCTTATATAGACAGGTGTGTGTCTTTACAAATCATGTCCAATCAATTGAATTTACCACAGGTGGGATAGCAATCAAGTTGTAGAAACATCGCAAGGATGATCAATGGAAACAGGATGCGCCTGAGCTCCATTTCAAGTCTCATAGCATAAGGTCTGAATACTTATGTAAATAAGGTAGTTCAGTTTTTTTATTTGCACATTTTTATGTCTAAAAACCTTTATTTCCCTTTGTCGTTATAGGGTATCGTGTTGATGAGGAAAACTTTTTATTTAATCAATTTCAGAATAAGGCTGTAAAGTAACAACATTTTGCCTCTATGGGAAAACCCAGCTAACCTTCTAACCCCAGTGACGCTGTGACCAGGTAGGAGGGACGCTCCATCGGGCTCCTTTTCGCCATGTGTACCTAAAGCTTACCGTAAGCTTCCTTGTCTAAACAGTTTTGAGCACATATGACTACATTTTTGTTTTGATTTGGTCCTTGTTTTTTTTCCCCCCTGGCTGTTTATCTTGAGGCAAGTTGAAGTTTGGTAGCCAAAGTCAACGCCACTTTGTCAGTGATTGGCCAAAGTCAACGCCCCTTTGTCAGTGATTGGTCAACAGTACTACTCCTAGTGGGAGTAGGAACATGAAGTGTTTGTTGTCATTCAAAGAGAGGTGACTAGTTTTCATGCACATTTTTTTGCGAAGAAAACTGCACCAAACATCTTAGTTAGATGTCAAATTGTGCGACTAAGGCCTCGGGCAAAAAAAACTTCAAAATGAATGACAGATTTCTTGATCTTAGATTAATTCTGACTATTTTGAGGAAGTGTTTCTGGCTATGTTGTTGCTACGGTGGCTCAAGAGGGGAAAACCAACAGTAATATTGTAGCTTTTTTTTTCTTCTTGTTTTTCAAGCAAAGGTCTTTAGGGAGTATGCCAGGCATAGACCTTCACTTCGCCGAGTTCTGCTAGGAGCAAACCGAACCGATTTATGAGGATGCCTTTTCCTCCTTCTTCCTCTCCCTTTCTCACCACCATGTCTGACTAATCACTCAACGAACGGTCATTTTGTCAGTGTTTTTACCCGGGCCTTGGCAAATTAAAAAGCAAGGCACTAGTTGAGTAACACATACCGCTGCCATTTATTTACAAGGTTTTTACAAAGATAACTTTTGTTTCTCCGTGTTGCTCCGGGCTGAAAACCAGATTCTACTTCTGCACCAGCTGCATATGTTAAGACTCTTTCTCTCTCTCTCTTTCTCTCTCTCTCTCTCTCTCTCTGTCTCTCTCTCTCTCTCTCTCTCTCTCTCTCTCTCTCTCTCTCTCTCTCTCTCTCTCTCTCTCTCTCTCTCTCTGTCTCTCTTTCTCTCTCCCTCTATTTTCCCTCTCCCTCTTTCTCTCGTTTTCTCTCCTTCTTTCTTTCTCTCTTCCTCTCTCTCTGTCTCTCTCTGTCTCTCTCTCTGTCTCTCTCTCTGTCTCTCTCTCTGTCTCTCTCTGTCTCTCTCTCTCTCTCTCTCTCCCTCTATCTTTCCCTCTTTCTCTCTCTCTGTCTCTCTTTCTTTCTTTCTTTCTTTCTTTCTCTCTCTCTCTCTCTCTCTCTCTCTCTCTCTCTGTCTCTCTTTCTCTCTCCCTCTATTTTTCCCTCTCCCTCTTTCTCTCTTTTTCTCTCCCTCTTTCTTTTCTCTCTCTCTCTCTCTCTCTCTCTCTCTCTCTCTCTCTCTCTCTCCCTGCATTCCAGAAACACATATTTGGCTGCAATAGCAAGAAGAGAAATGCTGCTCCACTCTGCAACGCAACGCTGTGGTGAATACCTCATGTTGCCAGAGAGAAGACAGAGAGACATTTTTACATACATTAAGGAAATGGGTTGAAGTTCTTGCTAATGTGTTAAATGACTCATATTACATTCAAAGTAACCAACTGGCTCACTTATGAAAAATCTTTCTACAAACAGCAGTATTTTTTTTTTTTACTGTCTAAGATATTATTTCTAATCATTGTATCTTCACTTCGTCCTTGTATATATGTCAGTTCCACTTTGTTGGTCTGTCTGGTTCTAATCGGGATGTTTAAGCGTTCCACTTTGTTGGTCTGTCTGGTTCTAATCGGGATATTTAGGCGTTCCACTTTGTTGGTCTGTCTGGTTCTAATCGGGATGTTTAAGCGTTCCACTTTGTTGGTCTGTCTGGTTCTAATCGGGATATAGGCGTTAGGCGTTCCACTTTGTTGGTCTGTCTGGTTCTAATCGGGATGTTTAAGCGTTCCACTTTGTTGGTCTGTCTGGTTCTAATCGGGATATTTAGGCGTTCCACTTTGTTGGTCTGTCTGGTTCTAATCGGGATGTTTAAGCGTTCCATTTTGTTGGTCTGTCTGGTTCTAATCGGGATATTTAGGCGTTCCACTTTGTTGGTCTGTCTGGTTCTAATCGGGATATTTAGGCGTTCCACTTTGTTGGTCTGTCTGGTTCTAATCGGGATATTTAGGCGTTCCACTTTGTTGGTCTGTCTGGTTCTAATCGGGATATTTAGGCGTTCCAATTTGTTGGTCTGTCTGGTTCTAATCGGGATGTTTAAGCGTTCCACTTTGTTGGTCTGTCTGGTTCTAATCGGGATATTTAGGCGTTCCACTTTGTTGGTCTGTCTGGTTCTAATCGGGATATTGAGGCGTTCCACTTTGTAGGTCTGTCGGGTTCTAATCGGGATATTTAGGCGTTCCACTTTGTTGGTCTGTCTGGTTCTAATCGGGATATTTAGGCGTTCCACTTTGTTGGTCTGTCTGGTTCTAATCGGGATATTTAGGCGTTCCACTTTGTTGGTCTGTCTGGTTCTAATCGGGATATTTTGGCGTTCCACTTTGTTGGTCTGTCTGGTTCTAATCGGGATATTTAGGCGTTCCACTTTGTTGGTCTGTCTGGTTCTAATCGGGATATTTAGGCGTTCCACTTTGTTGGTCTGTCTGGTTCTAATCGGGATATTTAGGCGTTCCACTTTGTTGGTCTGTCTGGTTCTAATCGGGATATTTAGGCGTTCCACTTTGTTGGTCTGTCTGGTTCTAATCGGAATATTTAGGCGTTCCACTTTGTTGGTCTGTCTGGTTCTAATCGGGATGTTTAGGCGTTCCACTTTGTTGGTCTGTCTGGTTCTAATCGGGATGTTTAAGCGTTCCACTTTGTTGGTCTGTCTGGTTCTAATCAGGACATTTAGATGTCCCATATGTGTCTTGTTGTCCTGTCATGGAACCGGGTGTCCTTCACATAAAGAGCACTAAAGAGGGTCTGTCAAGAATATTAAGCCTCCGTTAAAGAAAAATAAAAAACAGTGATTTTTGTTCCATGTCTCAAACTAGCTGTTCTAAGATGGATGTGGTATTTTCACGTTGAGGTTAATTCTATATCTACATTAAAACAGACGTTGCTTACAAACAAGCTTACTTAAGCAAAACATCACACACACAAACACATACACACACATGGTAGGAGCAATTACCATGTAAGTTCCAGGGGTGTTTTCCCAACGAGAACATACCGTGTATTGGTTATCTGTTGTTGTGCTGCAGCAACATAAAGGACATTCACTCAATTTCATTTGAAGGGTCAAGAGGGTCCTGCAAACACTGGGTCTGGATAGATACTCTGGGTCTAGATAGATACTCTGGGTCTAGATAGATACTCTGGGTCTGGATAGATACTCTGGGACTATATAGATACTCTGGGTCTAGATAGATACTCTGGGTCTGGATAGATACTCTGGGTCTGGATAAATACTCTGGTTCTGGATAGATACTCTGGGTCTGGATAGATACTCTGGGTCTAGATAAATTATCTGGGTCTAGATAGATACTCTTGGTCTGGATCGATACTCTGGGACTATATAGATAATCTGGGTCTAGATACATTCTCTGGGTCTAGATAGATACTCTGGGGCTGGATAGATACTCTGGGTCTAGATAAATACTCTGGGTCTAGATAGATACTCTGGGACTATATAAATACTCTGGGTCTAGATAGATACTCTGGGTCTAGATAGATACTCTGGGTCTAGATAGATACTATGGGTCTAGATAGATACTCTGGGTCTAGATAGATACTCTGGGACTATATAGATACTCTGGGTCTAGATAAATACTCTGGGTCTAGATAGATACTCTGGGACTAGATATATACTTTGGGTCTAGATAGATACTCTGGGACTAGATAGATACTCTGGGTCTAGTTAGATACCCTGGGTCTAGATAGATACTCTGGGTCTAGATAGATACTCTGGGTCTAGATAGATACTCTGGGTCTAGATAGATACTCTGGGACTAGATAGATACTCTGGGTCTAGATAGATACTCTGGGTCTAGATAGATACTCTGGGACTATATAGATACTCTGGGTCTAGATAGATACTCTGGGACTAGATATATACTCTGGGTCTAGATAGATACTCTGGGTCTAGATAGATACTCTGGGACTAGATAGATACTCTGGGACTAGATAGATACTCTGGGACTAGATAGATATTCTGGGTCTAGATAGATACTCTGGGTCTGGATAGATACTCTGGGACTAGATAGATACTCTGGGACTAGATAGATACTCTGGGTCTGGATAGATACTCTGGGTCTGGATAGATACTCTGGGACTAGATATATACTCTGGGACTAGATAGATACTCTGGGTCTAGATAGATACTCTGGGACTAGATAGATACTCTGGGTCTAGATAGATACTCTGGGTCTAGATAGATACTCTGGGACTAGATAGATACTCTGGGTCTAGATAGATACTCTGGGACTAGATAGATACTCTGGGTCTAGATAGATACTCTGGGTCTAGATAGATACTATGGGACTATATAGATACTCTGGGTCTAGATAGATACTCTGGGTCGAGATAGATACTCTGGGACTAGATATATACTCTGGGTCTAGATAGATACTCTGGGTCTAGATAGATACTCTGGGACTAGATAGATACTCTGGGACTAGATAGATACTCTGGGACTAGATAGATACTCTGGGACTAGATAGATACTCTGGGACTAGATAGATACTCTGGGACTAGATAGATACTCTACTACTAGATAGATACTCTGGGTCTAGATAGGCACTCTGGGACTAGATAGATACTCTGGGACTAGATAGGCACTCTGGGACTAGATAGATACTCTGGGTCTAGATAGATACTCTGGGTCTAGATATATACTCTGGGACTAGATAGATACTCTGGGTCTAGATAGATACTCTGGGACTAGATAGATATTCTGGGTCTAGATAGATACTCTGGGTCTAGATAGATACTCTGGGACTATATAGATACTCTGGGTCTAGATAGATACTATGGGACTAGATATATACTCTGGGTCTAGATAGATACTCTGGGACTAGATAGATACTCTGGGACTAGATAGATACTCTGGGACTGGATAGATACTCTGGGACTAGATATATACTCTGGGACTAGATAGATACTCTGGGACTAGATAGATACTCTGGGACTAGATAGATACTCTGGGACTAGATAGATACTCTGGGTCTGGATAGATACTCTGGGACTAGATAGATACTCTGGGACTAGATAGATACTCTGGGACTAGATAGATACTCTGGGACTAGATAGATACTCTGGGACTAGATAGATACTCTGGGTCTAGATAGATACTCTGGGACTAGATAGATACTCTGGGATTAGATATATCTCTGGGACTAGATATATACTCTCGGACTAGATAGGCACTCTGGGACTAGATAGGCACTCTGGGACTAGATAGGCACTCTGGGACTAGATGTATACTCTGGGACTAGATAGATACTCTGGGACTAGATAGATACTCTGGGACTAGATAGATACTCTGGGACTAGATATATACTCTGGGACTAGATAGATACTCTGGGTCTAGATAGGCAATCTGGGACTAGATAGATACTCTGGGTCTAGATAGATACTCTGGGACTAGATAGATACTCTGGGACTAGATATATACTCTGGGACTAGATATATACTCTGGGACTAGATAGGCACTCTGGGACTAGATAGGCACTCTGGGACTAGATAGGCACTCTGGGACTAGATAGGCACCCTGGGACTAGATAGATACTCTGGGACTAGATAGATACTATGGGACTAGATATATACTCTGGGACTAGATAGGCACTCTGGGACTAGATATATACTCTGGGACTAGATATATATACTCTGGGACTAGATAGATACTCTGGGTCTGGATAGATACTCTGGTTCTAGATAGATACTCTGGGTCTAGATAGGCACTCTGGGACTATATAGATACTCTGGAACTAGATAGATACTCTGGGACTAGATATATACTCTGGGACTAGATAGAGACCCTGGGTCTAGATAGATACTCTGGGACTAGATAGATACTCTGGGACTAGATAGATACTCTGGGACTAGATATATACTCTGGGACTAGATAGATACTCTAATAAACTGGTCTTAAATACATCTCAAACTAAAAGTATTTGGTTCAAAACATTCTTTAAGACCTAATCCTTGTTGTGTATAAAGGGTGTGACCATTGAGCCAGTTGAGGAAGCTACACTTTTAAACTGTCTGAGTGTAAACTGAGTACAGTGGTAGTTGGTGTACCTAATAAACTGTCTGAGCGTAAACTGAGTACAGTGACAGTTGGTGTACCTAATAAACTGGCTGAGTGTAAACTGAGTACAGTGGCAGTTAGTGTACCTAATAAACTGTCTGAGCGTAAACTGAGTACAGTGACAGTTGGTGTACCTAATAAACTGTCTGAGCGTAAACTGAGTAGAGTGGCAGTTGCGAAAGTATTCACCTCCCCCTTTGCATTTTTCCTATTTTGTTGCCTAACAAGCTGGAATTAAAATATATTTTTTAGAGGGGGGTTGTATCATTTGATTTACACAACATGCCTACCACTTTGAAGATGCAAAATATTTTTTATTGTAAAACAAACAAGAAATAACACAAAAAAACAGAAAACTTGAGCGTGCATAACTATTCACCCCCCCAAAGTCAATACATTGTAGAGACACCTTTTGCAGCAATTACAGCTGCAAGTCTCTTGGGGTATGTCTCTATAAGCTTGATACATCTAGCCACTGGGATTTTTGCCCATTCTTCAAAGCAAAATTCCTTTGAGTTGGATGGGTTCCGCTGGTGTACCGCAATCTTTAAGTCCTAGATTCTTAGTTGGATTGAGGTCTGGGCTTTGACCAGGCCATTCCAAGACATTTAAATGTTTCCCCTTCAACCACTCGAGTGTTGCTTCAGCAGTATGCGTAGGGTCATTGTCCTGCTGGAAGGTGAACCTCTGTCCCAGTCTCAAATCTCTGGAAGACTGAAACAGGTTTCCTTCATGAATTTCCCTGTATTTAGCGCAATCTATCATTCCTTCAATTCTGACTAGTTTCCCACTCCCTGCCGATGAAAATCATCCCCACAGCATGATGCTGCCACCACCATGCTTCACTGTGGGAATGGTGTTCTCGGGGTGATGAGAGGTGTTGGGTTTGCACCAGACATAGCGTTTTCCTTGATGGCCAATTTTTTTTATTTTAGTCTCATCTGACCAGAGTACCTTCTTCCATAGGTTTGGGGAGTCTCCCACATGCCTTCTGGCAAACATCAAACATGTTTGCTTATTTTTTTCTTTAAGCAATGGCTTTTCTTCTAGCCACTCTTCCGTAAAGCCCAGCTCTGTGGAGTGTACGGCTTAAAGTGGTCCTATGGACAGATACTCCGATCTCCGCTGTGGAGCTTTGCAGCTCCTTCAGGGTTATCTTTGGTCTCTTTGTTGCCTCTCTGATTAATGCCCTCCTTGCCTGGTCTGTGAGTTTTGGTGGGTTTTCCCTTTGGCGAGCTCCTTGGACTTCATGGTGTTGCTTGCTTTGTGGTGCCCCTTACTTAGTGGTGTTATATACTGAGATCATGTGACACTTAGATTGCACACAGGTGGACTTTATTTAACTAATTATGTGACTTCTGAAGGTAATTGGTTGCTCCAGATCTTATTTAGGGGCTTCATAGCGAAGGGGGTGAATACATCTGTACACACCATTTTTCTGTTTTTAATTTATTTATTTTAACATTTTGAAACAAGTTATTTTTTTCATTTCACTTCACCAATTTGGACTATTTTGTTCATTACATGAAATCCAAATAAAAATATATTTAAAATACAGGTTGTAATGCAACAAAATAGCAAAAACGCCAAGGGGGATGAATACTTTTGCAAGGCACTGTAGCTACTGCTGTGTGTTTCCGTTTGGGTCAATACCAGTTCAGTTTCAGTCAATTCAGGAAGTATACTAGTGTGAGACAGGTAGTCAGGTTAGCCTCTCTGTAGTTAGGTTAGGTATGATAGGCCTTTCAGTTAGACAGGTAGGTATGATAGGCCTATCTGTTTGACAGGAAGGTATGATAGGCCTCTCTGTTAGACAAGTTAAAGTTTTTTTTGTGTTTCAACGTTCTTTTATTTTCAAATGTTCTGTTTGTGCTGAAATCACAGAATCACCATAAGGCCTGCTTTGCATTTTTAATTGAGTAACTAACATATGAATACATTTGCATATTAATGAGTTGCAGATTAAATCATGCATACATAATTGCCTCCTTACTGTGTTCAGTGTTTGTCAGAATCTCCCAGCCTGGCCTGATGAATGCCATTTGAACATACTCCCGTCCCTCAGACATATTTCTGCTATAAGACTGTTTGTGAACCGAGGGGTTCTGAAAGTAAACCAAACACTTGACATGTGAAATGATCAAACAATTTCAAAAGGAAGGAAGAAATGATAGTGGCGCTCACCTCCTTTTTAGTTCTCCCTCTCTCTATTTCTCTCTCTCTCTCTCTGTCTCTCTCTGTCTCTCTCTCTCTCTCTCTCTCTCTGTCTCTCTCTCTCTCTCTCTCTCTGTCTCTGTCTCTCTGTCTCTCTCTCTCGCTCTCTCTCCCTCTCTCTCTCTCTCTCTGTCTCTGTCTCTCTGTCTCTCTCTCTCTCTGTCTCTCTCTCTCTCTCTCTCTCCCTCTCTCTCTCTCTCTCTCTCTCTCTCTCTCTCTCTCTCTCTCTCTCTATCTCTCTCTCACTCTCTCTCTCTCTCTCTCTCTCTCTCTCTATCTTTCTCTCTCTCTATCTCTCTCTCCCTCTCTCTCTCTTTCTGAATCATTCCCTATTCACTGTCATTAATGCACCTGTTAATTACAGTTGGTATGAACGTCGTTAACACATTCAGCTCTGGAAAGAACAACATTTATTTTTCTCAGTTTGCCCTAAAATAGTTTTATGAAGGCTGTTCTCTAAAATGCAAAAAGGATTTAAGGATTTAAGCTCGATGGTAGCATCTCTTTATTTGTTGAAGTTGTTGTGTATAAGGAGGCTTTCTTTCGTTTACTGGTAGAAACACAAGCTCAGTACAGGTGGAATAACAGATAATAACCCCCCCCCCCAAAAATAAAAACATTTTTAAAGGAAGTTTGTTCTGAGGTGTGTACTCTATACCTGAGAGCTGTAATTACTTCTTTCCTTCTTCTTCTTCTTTTTTTTTACATGTTTTTGTTACTAAACAGTCTCTATATATACTTCCAGTACCGGGGGACCTTCAGAGGAGTCTTGTGAGGCGTGTGGCTTGTCCTAAAGCCACACGCGTGACATATACATCTCACCTTTACACAGAGAGTGTAGCCCAAACTGTTTTTGGACTCTACAGACAGAAGTCAGGTCGGCTGTACCGACTTCAGACGAGTCCCAAGATACTTGTGGGGGACGTAGAGCAAAACGGAGAACGCCAATGTGTCCGTGGGAGTCTCATCGTTCCATACAGGGGTCAATACATTTGTAGGCCAAACCATTCGGGACGCTACAGAGGATTTTGTGAGATTACCGATTTTCAGATTTTCTCATAGTCTGACAAACACCGCTCTAGCTCTGTCACAATTCACCTCAGATGTGGAAGTGTGACATCGGCCAATGCGGTGGATTGAAAAAACAGATATCTCTAGCTTAAACTGACACATTCTTCTGGCAATTTTTTTTTTTATAATGCTAATTAGATTTCCGCGGGGGCGCGGACATCGACCTCAGGGGGTTAAAGAACTTGACTTTTTCTGTAAACAATTCGATGGAGACCTCTCAGATCATTACCTTTTATTAAAATATATCTCACATTTTCAAAACAACAAATCGTTGCATGTACAGAGAAGGAAACCGTAACACCGTAACCGAGTGTGAAGAGGGTTGTTTTGAAAAAGAGAGAGAAGAAATGGCCTTCACTGGCCAAACCTCTAGTCCTGTCAACTCCCAGAGAGAGAGAAGAAATGGCCTTCATTGGCCAAACCTCTAGTCCTGTCAACTCCCAGAGAGAGAGAAGAGATGGCCTTCACTGGCCAAACCTCTAGTCCTGTCAACTCCCAGAGAGAGAGAAGAAATGGCCTTCATTGGCCAAACCTCTAGTCCTGTCAACTCCCAGAGAGAGAGAAGAGATGGCCTTCACTGGCCAAACTTCTAGTCCTGTCAACTCCCAGAGAGAGAGAAGAGATGGCCTTCACTGGCCAAACCTCTAGTCCTGTCAACTCCCAGAGAGAGAGAAGAAATGGCCTTCACTGGCCAAACCTCTAGTCCTGTCAACTCCCAGAGAGAGAGAAGAGATGGCCTTCACTGGCCAAACCTCTAGTCCTGTCAACTCCCAGAGAGAGAGAAGAAATGGCCTTCATTGGCCAAACCTCTAGTCCTGTCAACTCCCAGAGAGAGAGAAGAGATGGCCTTCACTGGCCAAACCTCTAGTCCTGTCAACTCCTAGAGAGAGAGAGATGATTTTGTGAGATGACCGATTTTCAGATTAGAGCCAGACAGACGATTTTCAGATTAGAGCCAGACAGTCCTGGCTCTCAAGAGAAGACAGGCTATGTGCACACTGCCCACAAAATGAGGTGGAAACTGAGCTGCACTTCCTAACCTCCTGTCCAAAGTATGACCATATTAGAGACACATATTTCCCTCAGATTACACAGATCCACAAAGAATTCGAAAACAAATCCAATTTTGATAAACTCCCATATCTACTGGGTGAAATTCCACAGTGTGCCATCACAGCAGCAAGATTTGTGACCTGTTGCCACGAGAAAAGGGCAACCAGTGAAGAACAAACACCATTTTAAATACAACCCATATTTATGCTTATTTATTTTCCCTTTTGTACTTTCACTATTTGTACATTGTTAAAACACTGTATATATATATAATATGACATTTGTAATGTCTTTATTGTTTTGAAACTTCTGTATGTCTAATGTTTACTGTTAATTTTTATTGTTTATTTCACCTTTGTATAATATCTACCTCACTTGCTTTGGCAATGTTAACACATGTTTCCCATGCCAATAAAGCCCCTTGAATTGAAATTGAATTGAGAAGAGATGGCCTTCACTGGCCAAACCTCTAGTCCTGTCAACTCCCAGAGAGAGAGAAGAAATGGCCTTCATTGGCCAAACCTCTAGTCCTGTCAACTCCCAGAGAGAGAAGAAATGGCCTTCACTGGCCAAACCTCTAGTCCTGTCAACTCCTAGAGAGAGAGAAGAGATGGCCTTCACTGGCCAAACCTCTAGTCCTGTCAACTCCCAGAGAGAGAGAAGAAATGGCCTTCACTGGCCAAACCTCTAGTCCTGTCAACTCCTAGAGAGAAAGAAAAGGTTTGAATGATGAATCCTGCCAGATTGAAAATTGACACTTCTAATGAGTCAAAAATCCACCAAGCATAAAATCAGAATGAAATGTGTGATTATATTTCAAGTAGTGTTCACTCTCTCAGGGGGCTTAATGCTGGGACTAAACCCCGCGAGAGACAGAGAGAGAGAGCACGTGAGAGAGAGAGAGAGAAATGGAGAGAGATGGACAGAGAGAGAGAGAGAGAGAGAGAGAGAGATGGACAGAGAGAGAGAGAAATTGAGAGAGATGGACAGAGAGAGAGAAATGGAGAGAGATGGACAGAGAGAGAGATAAATGGAGAGAGATGGACAGAGAGAGAGAGAGAGCGCGTGAGAGAGAGAGAGAGAAATGGAGAGAGATGGACAGAGAGAGAGAGAGAGCGCGTGAGAGAGAGAGAGAAATGGAGAGAGATGGACAGAGAGAGAGAGAGAGAGAGATAGAGAGATGGAGAGAGAGAGAGAGAGAGAGACGGTGAAAAACAGAGACAGAATGGCCCTCTCTTCCCCTTTTATGTCTCCTCTCCTCTGATCCCCTTTCCTCTGCGCTCCAAGTCAAGGTTTATTGAATGTAAGATCTTTCAATAATAACTTGTTCATATCGCAATGATTTTATTATTTCCAATGACATTGATATTTACACGCTTACTGTGACACCTGTCTTAAACAACGAGGATTTTGGTTCTCTAAATGAAGCTACCCCTCCAGTATGTTTCTTATCTCCAGAAATCCAGGCTGTCTGGTCTTGGTCGTCGGGTATCCTTTGTTCAGAGAGACAAATATGCACCCCTGTGTCATGTGGCAAATGTTTCTCGTATGAGAGCCTTATCCTTTTTTTTGCTTGAACAAGAAAACAGCCCACCTTGTATATTTTAGTGTACCGTCTACCTTTAACCTTATAGTTTGTTGATCGTAGAAGTCTCTGACCTGCCTATCGTTGGTTAAGCCCTACAAGTGTTATTCATGGAGATCAAAACATTAATGTTTGTTGCCAAAGTAATGCACTAGGTGGGGACTTTCTTAGTACCCCTTTGTACTTACTGTATGCCACAGGATCTACTCACCACCAAGACCATACTGTCCTATGGTCTGAATATTGATCCTGTCCTGTCCTACGGTCTGAATATTGATCCTGTCCTGTCCTATGGTCTGAATATTGATCCTGTCCTGTTCTACGGTCTGAATATTGATCCTGTCCTGTCCTACGGTCTGAATATTGATCCTGTCCTGTCCTACGGTCTGAATATTGATCCTGTCCTGTCCAATGGTCTGAATATTGATCCTGTCCTGTCCTAAGGTCTGAATATTGATCCTGTCCTGTCCTATGGTCTGAATATTCTTCCTGTCCTGTCCTATGGTCTGAATATTGATCCTGTCCTGTCCTATGGTTCTGAATATTGATCCTGTCCTGTACTACGGTCTGAATATTGATCCTGTCCTGTCCTATGGTCTGAATATTGATCCTGTCCTGTCCTATGGTCTGAATATTGATCCTGTCCTGTCCTATGGTCTGAATATTGATCCTGTCCTGTTCTACGGTCTGAATATTGATCCTGTCCTGTCCTATGGTCTGAATATTGATCCTGTCCTGTCCTATGGTCTGAATATTGATCCTGTCCTGTCCTATGGTCTGAATATTGATCCTGTCCTGTCCTACGGTCTGAATATTGATCCTGTCCTGTCCTATGGTCTGAATATTGATCCTGTCCTGTTCTACGGTCTGAATATTGATCCTGTCCTGTCCTATGGTCTGAATATTGATCCTGTCCAGTCCTATGGTCTGAATATTGATCCTGTCCTGTCCTACGTTCTGAATATTGATCCTGTCCTGTCCTATGGTCTGAATATTGATCCAGTCCTGTTCTACAGTCTGAATATTGATCCTGTCCTGTTCTACGGTCTGAATATTGATCCTGTCCTGTCCTATGGTCTGAATATTGATCCTGTCCTGTCCTATGGTCTGAATATTGATCCTGTCCTGTCCTATGGTCTGAATATTGATCCTGTCCTGTCCTATGGTCTGAATATTGATCCTGTCCTGTCCTATGGTCTGAATATTGATCCTGTCCTGTCCTACGGTCTGAATATTGATCCTGTCCTGTCCTATGGTCTAAATATTGATCCTGTCCTGTCCTACGGTCTGAATATTGATCCTGTCCTGTCCTATGGTCTGAATATTGATCCTGTCCTGTCCTACGGTCGGAATATTGATCCTGTCCTGTCCTACGGTCTGAATATTGATCCTGTCCTGTCCTATGGTCTGAATATTGATCCTGTCCTGTCCTATGGTCTGAATATTGATCCTGTCCTGTCCTACGGTCTGAATATTGATCCTGTCCTGTCCTATGGTCTGAATATTGATCCTGTCCTGTCCTAAGGTCTGAATATTGATCCTGTCCTGTCCTATGGTCTGAATATTGATCCTGTCCTGTTCTACGGTCTGAATATTGATCTCGTCCTGTCCTATGGTCTGAATATTGATGTGTGTGTCTCTGACCATCTCAGTATTATTTTTTGAAAGGCTTTCTCCTCCTCCTAAAAATGTGTCTGTCCCCACTCACTCTGGCATCACAACTGCTAGCACATTAACCAAAGCTTCAAGTTTTATTATGGTGGTTCCAAGTTCTATTATGGTGGTTCCAAATTCTATTATGGTGGTTCCAAGTTATATTGTGGTGGTTCCAAGTTCTATTGTGATGGTTCCAAGTACTATTGTGGTGGTTCCAAGTTCTATTGTGATGGTTCCAGGTTCTATTATGGTGGTTCCAAGTTATATTGTGGTGGTTCCAAGTTCTATTTTGATGGTTCCAAGTTCTATTATGGTGGTTCCAAGTTCTATTTATGTGGTTCCAAGTTCTATTGTGGTTGTTCCAAGTTATATTGTGATGGTTCCAAGTTCTATTGTGGTGGTTCCAAGTTCTGTTAGGGTGGTTCCAAGTTATATTATGGTGGTTCCAAGTTTTATTATGGTGGTTCCAAGTTCTATTTTGGTGTTTCCAAGTTCTATTTTGGTGGTTCCAAGTTCTATTGTGGTTGTTCCAAGTTCTATTGTGATGGTTCCAAGTTCTATTGTGGTGTTTCCAAATTTTGTTAGGGTGGTTCCAAGTTATTTTATGGTGGTTCCAAGTTCTATTATGGTGGTTCCAAGTTCTATTGTGGTGGTTCCAGGTTATATTATGGTGGTTCCAAGTTCTATTGTGATAATTCCAAGTTCTACTGTGGTGGTTCCAAGTTCTATTGTTATGGTTCCAAGTTTTATTGTGGTGGTTCCAAGTTCTATTGTGATGGTTCCAAGTTCTATTATGGTGGTTCCAAGTTATGTTATGGTGGTTCCAAGTTATGTTATGGTGGTTCCAAGTTCTCTTATGGTGGTTCCAAGTTCTATTTTGGTGGTTCCAAGTTCTATTATGTTTGTTCAAAGTTCTATTATGGTGGTTCCAAATTCTATTATGGTGGTTCCAAGTTATATTGTGGTGGTTCCAAGTTCTATTGTGATGGTTCCAAGTACTATTGTGATGGTTCCAAGTTCTATTGTGATGGTTCCAGGTTCTATTGTGGTTGTTCCAAGTTCTATTGTGATGGTTCCAAGTTCTATTGTGGTGGTTCCAAGTTCTGTTAGGGTGGTTCCAAGTTATATTATGGTGGTTCCAAGTTATTTTATGGTGGTTCCAAGTTTTATTATGGTGGTTCCAAGTTCTATTTTGGTGGTTCCAAGTTCTATTGTGGTGGTTCCAGGTTCTATTATGGTGGTTCCATGTTCTATTGTAATAGTTCCAAGTTCTACTGTGATGGTTCCAAGTTCTATTGTTATGGTTCCAAGTTTTATTGTGGTGGTTCCAAGTTCTATTGTGATGGTTCCAAGTTCTATTATGGTGGTTCCAAGGTCTATGTTGGTGGTTCCAAGTTCTATTGTGGTGGTTCCAAGTTCTATTGTGATGGTTCCAAGTTCGATTGTGGTAGTTCCAAGTTCTATTATGGTGGTTCCAAGTTCTATCATTGTTGCTCCATGTTATTTTATGGTGGTTCCAAGTTCTATTATGGTGGTTCCAAGTTCTATTGTGGTGGTTCCAAGTTCTATTGTGATGGTTCCAAGTTCGATTGTGATAGTTCCAAGTTCTATTATGGTGGTTCCAAGTTATATCATTGTGGTTCCGTGTTATTTTATGGTGCTTCCAAATTCTATTGTGGTGGTTCCAAGTTATATTGTGGTGGTTCCAAGTTCTATTGTGGTGGTTCCATGTTCTATTGTGTTGGTTCCAAGTTCTATTAGGATAGTTCAAAGTTATATTGTGGTGGTTCCAGGTTCTATTATGGTGGTTCCATGTTCTATTGTAATAGTTCCAAGTTCTACTGTGGTGGTTCCAAGTTCTATTGTTATGGTTCCAAGTTCTATTATGGTGGTTCCAAGTTCTATTGTGATGGTTCCAAGTTCTATTATGGTGGTTCCAAGGTCTATTTCGGTGGTTCCAAGTTCTATTGTGATGGTTCCAAGTTATTTTATGGTGGTTCCAAGTTCTATTAGTGTGGTTCCAAGTTCTATTATGGTGGTTCCAAGTTATATTTTGGTGGTTCCAAGTTTTATCGTGGGGGTTACAAGTTCTATTGAGATGGTTCTACATTCTTTTGTGGTTGTTCCAAGTTCTATTGTGATGGTTCCAGGTTCTAATATGGAGGTTCCACGTTCTATTGTGGTTGTTCCAAGTTCGATTGTGGTGGTTCCAAGTTCTGCTGTGATGGTTCCAGGTTATATTGTGGTTGTTCCAAGTTCTATTGTGATGGTTCCAGGTTCTAATATGGAGGTTCCACATTCTATTGTGGTTGTTCCAAGTTCTATTGTGATGGTTCCAAATTATATTGTGGTGGTTCCAATTTCTATTTTGGTGGTTTCCATTTCTATTATGATGGTTCCAAGTTATATTGTGATGGTTCCAAGTTCTATTATGTTGGTTCCGCGTTCTATTATGGTGGTTCCAGGATCTATTGTGATGGTTCCAGGTTCTATTGTGGTGGTTCCAAGTTATATTGTGATGGTTACAGGTTATTTTATGGTGGTTCCAAGTTATATTGTGGTGTTTCCAAGTTCTATTGTGATGGTTCCAAGTTCTATTGTGGTGGTTCCAAGTTCTATTCTGGTTGTTCCAAGTTCTATTCTGATGGTTCCAAGTTATATTGGGGTGGTTCCAATTTATTTTGTGGTGGTTCCAAGTTCTATTGTGATGGTTTCAGGTTCTATTGTGGTGGTTCCAAGTTCTTTTGTGATGGTTCCAAGTTCTATTGTGGTGGTTCCAAGTTCTATTCTGGTGGTTCCAAGTTCTATTATGAGGGTTCCAAGTTTTATTGGGGTGGTTCCAAGTTATTTTGTGGTGGTTCCAAGTTCTATTATGGTGGTTCCAAGTTCTATTTTGGTGGTTCCAAGTTCTATTGTGGTTGTTCCAAGTTCTATTGTGATGGTTCCAAGTTCTATTGTGGTGGTTCCAAGTTCTGTTAGGGTGGTTCCAAGTTATATTATGGTGGTTCCAAGTTTTATTATGGTGGTTCCAAGTTCTATTTTGGTGGTTCCAAGTTCTATTGTGGTGGTTCCAGGTTCTATTATGGTGGTTCCATGTTCTATTGTGATAGTTCCAAGTTCTACTGTGATGGTTCCAAGTTCTATTGTTATGGTTCCAAGTTCTATTGTGGTGGTTCCAAGTTCTATTGTGATGGTTACAAGTTTGATTGTGGTATTTCCAAGTTCTATTATGGTGGTTCCAAGTTCTATCATTGTGGTTCCATGTTATTTTATGGTGGTTCCAAGTTCTATTATGGTGGTTCCAAGTTCTATTGTGGTGGTTCCAAGTTCTATTGTGATGGTTCAGAGTTCGATGGTGGTAGTTCCAAGTTCTATTATGGTGGTTCCAAGTTCTATCATTGTGGTTCCGTGTTATTTTATGGTGGTTCCAAGTTCTATAATGGTGGTTCCAAGTTCTATTGTGATGGTTCCAAGTACTATTGTGGTGGTTCCAAGTTATATTGTGATGGTTCCAGGTTCTATTACGGTGGTTCCAAGTTATATTGTGGTGGTTCCAAGTTATATTGTGATGGTTCCATGTTCTATTACGGTTGTTCCAATTTCTATTTTGGTGGTTCCAAGTTCTATTGTGGTTGTTCCAAGTTCTATTGTGATGGTTCCAAGTTCTATTGTGGTGTTTCCAAGTTTTGTTAGGGTGGTTCCAAGTTATTTTATGGTGGTTCCAAGTTCTATTATGGTGGTTCCAAGTTCTATTGTGGTGGTTCCAGGTTATATTATGGTGGTTCCAAGTTCTATTGTGATAGTTCCAAGTTCTACTGTGGTGGTTCCAAGTTCTATTGTTATGGTTCCAAGTTTTATTGTGGTGGTTCCAAGTTCTATTGTGATGGTTCCAAGTTCTATTATGGTGGTTCCAAGTTATGGTATGGTGGTTCCAAGTTATGTTATGGTGGTTCCAAGTTCTCTTATGGTGGTTCCAAGTTCTATTTTGGTGGTTCCAAGTTCTATTATGTTTGTTCAAAGTTCTATTATGGTGGTTCCAAATTCTATTATGGTGGTTCCAAGTTATATTGTGGTGATTCCAAGTTCTATTGTGATGGTTCCAAGTACTATTGTGGTGGTTCCAAGTTCTATTGTGATGGTTCCAGGTTCTATTATGGTGGTTCCAAGTTATATTTTGGTGGTTCCAAGTTCTATTGTGATGCTTCCAAGTTCTATTATGGTGGTTCCAAGTTCTATTTTGGTGGTTCCAAGTTCTATTGTGGTTGTTCCAAGTTCTATTGTGATGGTTCCAAGTTCTATTGTGGTGGTTCCAAGTTCTGTTATGGTGGTTCCAAGTTATATTATGGTGGTTCCAAGTTATTTTATGGTGGTTCCAAGTTTTATTATGTTGGTTCCAAGTTCTATTTTGGTGGTTCCAAGTTCTATTGTGGTGGTTCCAGGTTCTATTATGGTGGTTCCATGTTCTATTGTAATAGTTCCAAGTTCTACTGTGATGGTTCCAAGTTCTATTGTTATGGTTCCAAGTTTTATTGTGGTGGTTCCAAGTTCTATTGTGATGGTTCCAAGTTCTATTATGGTGGTTCCAAGGTCTATGTTGGTGGTTCCAAGTTCTATTGTGGTGGTTCCAAGTTATATTGTGATGGTTCCAAGTTCGATTGTGGTAGTTCCAAGTTATATTATGGTGGTTCCAAGTTCTATCATTGTTGTTCCATGTTATTTTATGGTGGTTCCAAGTTCTATTGTGATAGTTCCAAGTTCTACTGTGATGGTTCCAAGTTCTATTGTTATGGTTCCAAGTTCTATTGTGGTGGTTCCAAGTTCTATTGTGATGGTTACAAGTTTGATTGTGGTATTTCCAAGTTCTATTATGGTGGTTCCAAGTTCTATCATTGTGGTTCCATGTTATTTTATGGTGGTTCCAAGTTCTATTATGGTGGTTCCAAGTTCTATTGTGGTGGTTCCAAGTTCTATTGTGATGGTTCCAAGTTCGATGGTGGTAGTTCCAAGTTCTATTATGGTGGTTCCAAGTTCTATCATTGTGGTTCCGTGTTATTTTATGGTGGTTCCAAGTTATATAATGGTGGTTCCAAGTTCTATTGTGATGGTTCCAAGTACTATTGTGGTGGTTCCAAGTTATATTGTGATGGTTCCAGGTTCTATTACGGTGGTTCCAAGTTATATTGTGGTGGTTCCAAGTTATATTGTGATGGTTCCAGATTCTATTACGGTTGTTCCAAGTTCTATTTTGGTGGTTCCAAGTTCTATTGTGGTTGTTCCAAGTTCTATTGTGATGGTTCCAAGTTCTATTGTGGTGTTTCCAAGTTTTGTTAGGGTGGTTCCAAGTTATTTTATGGTGGTTCCAAGTTCTATTATGGTGGTTCCAAGTTCTATTGTGGTGGTTCCAGGTTATATTATGGTGGTTCCAAGTTCTATTGTGATAGTTCCAAGTTCTACTGTGGTGGTTCCAAGTTCTATTGTTATGGTTCCAAGTTTTATTGTGGTGGTTCCAAGTTCTATTGTGATGGTTCCAAGTTCTATTATGGTGGTTCCAAGTTATGTTATGGTGGTTCCAAGTTATGTTATGGTGGTTCCAAGTTCTCTTATGGTGGTTCCAAGTTCTATTTTGGTGGTTCCAAGTTCTATTATGTTTGTTCAAAGTTCTATTATGGTGGTTCCAAATTCTATTATGGTGTTTCCAAGTTATATTGTGGTGGTTCCAAGTTCTATTGTGATGGTTCCAAGTACTATTGTGGTGGTTCCAAGTTCTATTGTGATGGTTCCAGGTTCTATTATGGTGGTTCCAAGTTATATTTTGGTGGTTCCAAGTTCTATTGTGATGCTTCCAAGTTCTATTATGGTGGTTCCAAGTTCTATTTTGGTGGTTCCAAGTTCTATTGTGGTTGTTCCAAGTTCTATTGTGATGGTTCCAAGTTCTATTGTGGTGGTTCCAAGTTCTGTTATGGTGGTTCCAAGTTATATTTTGGTGGTTCCAAGTTATTTTATGGTGGTTCCAAGTTTTATTATGGTGGTTCCAAGTTCTATTTTGGTGGTTCCAAGTTCTATTGTGGTGGTTCCAGGTTCTATTATGGTGGTTCCATGTTCTATTGTAATAGTTCCAAGTTCTACTGTGATGGTTGCAAGTTCTATTGTTATGGTTCCAAGTTTTATTGTGGTGGTTCCAAGTTCTATTGTGATGGTTCCAAGTTCTATTATGGTGGTTCCAAGGTCTATGTTGGTGGTTCCAAGTTCTATTGTGGTGGTTCCAAGTTATATTGTGATGGTTCCAAGTTCGATTGTGGTAGTTCCAAGTTATATTATGGTGGTTCCAAGTTCTATCATTGTTGTTCCATGTTATTTTATGGTGGTTCCAAGTTCTATTATGGTGGTTCCAAATTATATTGTGGTGGTTCCAAGTTCTATTGTGATGGTTCCAAGTTTGATTGTGATAGTTCCAAGTTCTATTATGGTGGTTCCAAGTTCTATCATTGTGGTTCCGTGTTATTTTATGGTGCTTCCAAGTTCTATTCTGGTGGTTCCAAGTTATATTGTGGTGGTTCCAAGTTCTATTGTGGTGGTTCCACGTTCTATTGTGGTGGTTCCAAGTTCTATTAGGATAGTTCAAAGTTATATTGTGGTGGTTCCAGTTTCTATTATGGTGGTTCCATGTTCTATTGTAATAGTTCCAAGTTCTACTGTGGTGGTTCCAAGTTATATTGTTATGGTACCAAGTTTTTTTGTGGTGGTTCCAAGTTCTATTGTGATGGTTCCAAGTTCTATTATGGTGGTTCCAAGTTCTATTGTGATGGTTCCAAGTTCTATTATGGTGGTTCCAAGTTCTATTTAGGTGGTTCCAAGTTCTATTGTGATGGTTCCAATTTCTATTGTGGTGGGTCCAAGTTCTATTGTGATGGTTCCAAGTTCTATTGTGGTGGTTCCAAGTTCTATTGTGATGGTTCCAAGTTCTATTATGGTGGTTTCAAGTTCTATTTTGGTGGTACCAAGTTCTATTTTGGTGCTTCCAAGTTCTATTGTGATGGTTCCAAGTTCTATTGTGATGGTTCCAAGTTCTTTTATGGTGGTTCCAAGTTCTATTAGGGTGGTTCCAAGTTCTATTATGGTGGTTCCAAGTTATATTTTGGTGGTTCCAAGTTTTATCGTGGGGGTTACAAGTTCTATTGAGATGGTTCTACATTCTATTGTGGTTGTTCCAAGTTTGATTGTGGTGGTTCCAAGTTCTACTGTGGTGGTTCCAGGTTGTTGGTGTTTTCCATTTAAATTCTGATGGTTCCAAGTTACATTGTGACAGTTCCAAGGTCTATTATGGTGGTTCCAAGTTCTATTATGATGGTTCTAAGTTATATTGTGGTGGTTCCAAGTTCTATTGTGATGGTTCCAGGTTCTAATATGGAGGTTCCACGTTCTATTGTGGTGGTTCCAATTTCTATTTTGGTGGTTTCCATTTCTATTATGATGGTTCCAAGTTATATTGTGATGGTTCCAAGTTCTATTATGTTGGTTCCGCGTTCTATTATGGTGGTTCCAGGATCTATTGTGATGGTTCCAGGTTCTATTGTGGTGGTTCCAAGTTATATTGTGATGGTTACAGGTTATTTTATGGTGGTTCCAAGTTATATTGTGGTGTTTCCAAGTTCTATTGTGATGGTTCCAAGTTCTATTGTGGTGGTTCCAAGTTCTATTCTGGTTGTTCCAAGTTCTATTCTGATGGTTCCAAGTTATATTGGGGTGGTTCCAATTTATTTTGTGGTGGTTCCAAGTTCTATTGTGATGGTTTCAGGTTCTATTGTGGTGGTTCCAAGTTCTTTTGTGATGGTTCCAAGTTCTATTGTGGTGGTTCCAAGTTCTATTCTGGTGGTTCCAAGTTCTATTATGAGGGTTCCAAGTTTTATTGGGGTGGTTCCAAGTTATTTTGTGGTGGTTCCAAGTTCTATTATGGTGGTTCCAAGTTCTATTTTGGTGGTTCCAAGTTCTATTGTGGTTGTTCCAAGTTCTATTGTGATGGTTCCAAGTTCTATTGTGGTGGTTCCAAGTTCTGTTAGGGTGGTTCCAAGTTATATTATGGTGGTTCCAAGTTTTATTATGGTGGTTCCAAGTTCTATTTTGGTGGTTCCAAGTTCTATTGTGGTGGTTCCAGGTTCTATTATGGTGGTTCCATGTTCTATTGTGATAGTTCCAAGTTCTACTGTGATGGTTCCAAGTTCTATTGTTATGGTTCCAAGTTCTATTGTGGTGGTTCCAAGTTCTATTGTGATGGTTACAAGTTTGATTGTGGTATTTCCAAGTTCTATTATGGTGGTTCCAAGTTCTATCATTGTGGTTCCATGTTATTTTATGGTGGTTCCAAGTTCTATTATGGTGGTTCCAAGTTCTATTGTGGTGGTTCCAAGTTCTATTGTGATGGTTCAGAGTTCGATGGTGGTAGTTCCAAGTTCTATTATGGTGGTTCCAAGTTCTATCATTGTGGTTCCGTGTTATTTTATGGTGGTTCCAAGTTCTATAATGGTGGTTCCAAGTTCTATTGTGATGGTTCCAAGTACTATTGTGGTGGTTCCAAGTTATATTGTGATGGTTCCAGGTTCTATTACGGTGGTTCCAAGTTATATTGTGGTGGTTCCAAGTTATATTGTGATGGTTCCATGTTCTATTACGGTTGTTCCAATTTCTATTTTGGTGGTTCCAAGTTCTATTGTGGTTGTTCCAAGTTCTATTGTGATGGTTCCAAGTTCTATTGTGGTGTTTCCAAGTTTTGTTAGGGTGGTTCCAAGTTATTTTATGGTGGTTCCAAGTTCTATTATGGTGGTTCCAAGTTCTATTGTGGTGGTTCCAGGTTATATTATGGTGGTTCCAAGTTCTATTGTGATAGTTCCAAGTTCTACTGTGGTGGTTCCAAGTTCTATTGTTATGGTTCCAAGTTTTATTGTGGTGGTTCCAAGTTCTATTGTGATGGTTCCAAGTTCTATTATGGTGGTTCCAAGTTATGGTATGGTGGTTCCAAGTTATGTTATGGTGGTTCCAAGTTCTCTTATGGTGGTTCCAAGTTCTATTTTGGTGGTTCCAAGTTCTATTATGTTTGTTCAAAGTTCTATTATGGTGGTTCCAAATTCTATTATGGTGGTTCCAAGTTATATTGTGGTGATTCCAAGTTCTATTGTGATGGTTCCAAGTACTATTGTGGTGGTTCCAAGTTCTATTGTGATGGTTCCAGGTTCTATTATGGTGGTTCCAAGTTATATTTTGGTGGTTCCAAGTTCTATTGTGATGCTTCCAAGTTCTATTATGGTGGTTCCAAGTTCTATTTTGGTGGTTCCAAGTTCTATTGTGGTTGTTCCAAGTTCTATTGTGATGGTTCCAAGTTCTATTGTGGTGGTTCCAAGTTCTGTTATGGTGGTTCCAAGTTATATTATGGTGGTTCCAAGTTATTTTATGGTGGTTCCAAGTTTTATTATGGTGGTTCCAAGTTCTATTTTGGTGGTTCCAAGTTCTATTGTGGTGGTTCCAGGTTCTATTATGGTGGTTCCATGTTCTATTGTAATAGTTCCAAGTTCTACTGTGATGGTTCCAAGTTCTATTGTTATGGTTCCAAGTTTTATTGTGGTGGTTCCAAGTTCTATTGTGATGGTTCCAAGTTCTATTATGGTGGTTCCAAGGTCTATGTTGGTGGTTCCAAGTTCTATTGTGGTGGTTCCAAGTTATATTGTGATGGTTCCAAGTTCGATTGTGGTAGTTCCAAGTTATATTATGGTGGTTCCAAGTTCTATCATTGTTGTTCCATGTTATTTTATGGTGGTTCCAAGTTCTATTATGGTGGTTCCAAATTATATTGTGGTGGTTCCAAGTTCTATTGTGATGGTTCCAAGTTTGATTGTGATAGTTCCAAGTTCTATTATGGTGGTTCCAAGTTCTATCATTGTGGTTCCGTGTTATTTTATGGTGCTTCCAAGTTCTATTCTGGTGGTTCCAAGTTATATTGTGGTGGTTCCAAGTTCTATTGTGGTGGTTCCACGTTCTATTGTGGTGGTTCCAAGTTCTATTAGGATAGTTCAAAGTTATATTGTGGTGGTTCCAGTTTCTATTATGGTGGTTCCATGTTCTATTGTAATAGTTCCAAGTTCTACTGTGGTGGTTCCAAGTTATATTGTTATGGTACCAAGTTTTTTTGTGGTGGTTCCAAGTTCTATTGTGATGGTTCCAAGTTCTATTATGGTGGTTCCAAGTTCTATTGTGATGGTTCCAAGTTCTATTATGGTGGTTCCAAGGTCTATTTCGGTGGTTCCAAGTTCTATTGTGATGGTTCCAATTTCTATTGTGGTGGGTCCAAGTTCTATTGTGATGGTTCCAAGTTCTATTGTGGTGGTTCCAAGTTCTATTGTGATGGTTCCAAGTTCTATTATGGTGGTTTCAAGTTCTATTTTGGTGGTACCAAGTTCTATTTTGGTGCTTCCAAGTTCTATTGTGATGGTTCCAAGTTCTATTGTGATGGTTCCAAGTTATTTTATGGTGGTTCCAAGTTCTATTAGGGTGGTTCCAAGTTCTATTATGGTGGTTCCAAGTTATATTTTGGTGGTTCCAAGTTTTATCGTGGGGGTTACAAGTTCTATTGAGATGGTTCTACATTCTATTGTGGTTGTTCCAAGTTTGATTGTGGTGGTTCCAAGTTCTACTGTGGTGGTTCCAGGTTGTTGGTGTTTTCCATTTAAATTCTGATGGTTCCAAGTTACATTGTGACAGTTCCAAGGTCTATTATGGTGGTTCCAAGTTCTATTATGATGGTTCTAAGTTATATTGTGGTGGTTCCAAGTTCTATTGTGATGGTTCCAGGTTCTAATATGGAGGTTCCACGTTCTATTGTGGTTGTTCCAAGTTCGATTGTGGTGGTTCCAAGTTCTACTGTGATGGTTCCAGGTTATATTGTGGTTGTTCCAAGTTCTATTGTGATGGTTCCAAATTATATTGTGGTGGTTCCAATTTCTATTTTGGTGGTTTCCATTTCTATTATGATGGTTCCAAGTTATATTGTGGTGGTTCCAAGTTCTATTGTGGTGGTTCCACGTTCTATTGTGGTGGTTCCAAGTTCTATTAGGATAGTTCAAAGTTATATTGTGGTGGTTCCAGTTTCTATTATGGTGGTTCCATGTTCTATTGTAATAGTTCCAAGTTCTACTGTGGTGGTTCCAAGTTATATTGTTATGGTACCAAGTTTTTTTGTGGTGGTTCCAAGTTCTATTGTGATGGTTCCAAGTTCTATTATGGTGGTTCCAAGTTCTATTGTGATGGTTCCAAGTTATATTATGGTGGTTCCAAGGTCTATTTCGGTGGTTCCAAGTTCTATTGTGATGGTTCCAATTTCTATTGTGGTGGGTCCAAGTTCTATTGTGATGGTTCCAAGTTCTATTGTGGTGGTTCCAAGTTCTATTGTGATGGTTCCAAGTTCTATTATGGTGGTTTCAAGTTCTATTTTGGTGGTACCAAGTTCTATTTTGGTGCTTCCAAGTTCTATTGTGATGGTTCCAAGTTCTATTGTGATGGTTCCAAGTTCTTTTATGGTGGTTCCAAGTTCTATTAGGGTGGTTCCAAGTTCTATTATGGTGGTTCCAAGTTATATTTTGGTGGTTCCAAGTTTTATCGTGGGGGTTACAAGTTCTATTGAGATGGTTCTACATTCTATTGTGGTTGTTCCAAGTTTGATTGTGGTGGTTCCAAGTTCTACTGTGGTGGTTCCAGGTTGTTGGTGTTTTCCATTTAAATTCTGATGGTTCCAAGTTACATTGTGACAGTTCCAAGGTCTATTATGGTGGTTCCAAGTTCTATTATGATGGTTCTAAGTTATATTGTGGTGGTTCCAAGTTCTATTGTGATGGTTCCAGGTTCTAATATGGAGGTTCCACGTTCTATTGTGGTTGTTCCAAGTTCGATTGTGGTGGTTCCAAGTTCTACTGTGATGGTTCCAGGTTATATTGTGGTTGTTCCAAGTTCTATTGTGATGGTTCCAAATTATATTGTGGTGGTTCCAATTTCTATTTTGGTGGTTTCCATTTCTATTATGATGGTTCCAAGTTATATTGTGATGGTTCCAAGTTCTATTATGGTGGTTCCGCGTTCTATTATGGTGGTTCCAGGATCTATTGTGATGGTTCCAGGTTCTATTGTGGTGGTTCCAAGTTCTATTGTGATGGTTACAGGTTATTTTATGGTGGTTCCAAGTTATATTGTGGTGTTTCCAAGTTCTATTGTGATGGTTCCAAGTTCTATTGTGGTGGTTCCAAGTTCTATTCTGGTTGTTCCAAGTTCTATTCTGATGGTTCCAAGTTATATTGGGGTGGTTCCAATTTATTTTGTGGTGGTTCCAAGTTCTATTGTGATGGTTTCAGGTTCTATTGTGGTGGTTCCAAGTTCTATTGTGATGGTTCCAAGTTCTATTGTGGTGGTTCCAAGTTCTATTCTGGTGGTTCCAAGTTCTATTGTGATGGTTCCAAGTTCTATTATGGCGGTTCCAAGGTCTATGTTGGTGGTTCCAAGTTCTATTGTGGTGGTTCCAAGTTCTATTGTGATGGTTCCAAGTTCGATTGTGGTAGTTCCAAGTTATATTGTGGTGGTTCCAAGTTCTATCATTGTTGTTCCATGTTATTTTATGGTGGTTCCAAGTTCTATTATGGTGGTTCCAAGTTATATTGTGGTGGTTCCAAGTTCTATTGTGATGGTTCCAAGTTCGATTGTGATAGTTCCAAGTTCTATTATGGTGGTTCCAAGTTCTATCATTGTGGTTCCGTGTTATTTTATGGTGCTTCCAAGTTCTATTGTGGTGGTTCCAAGTTATATTGTGGTGGTTCCAAGTTCTATTGTGGTGGTTCCACGTTCTATTGTGGTGGTTCCAAGTTCTATTAGGATAGTTCAAAGTTATATTGTGGTGGTTCCAGTTTCTATTATGGTGGTTCCATGTTCTATTGTAATAGTTCCAAGTTCTACTGTGGTGGTTCCAAGTTCTATTGTTATGGTACCAAGTTTTTTTGTGGTGGTTCCAAGTTCTATTGTGATGGTTCCAAGTTCTATTATGGTGGTTCCAAGTTCTATTGTGATGGTTCCAAGTTCTATTATGGTGGTTCCAAGGTCTATTTCGGTGGTTCCAAGTTCTATTGTGATGTTTCCAATTTCTATTGTGGTGGTTCCAAGTTCTATTGTGATGGTTCCAAGTTCTATTGTGGTGGTTCCAAGTTCTATTGTGATGGTTCCAAGTTCTATTGTGGTGGTTTCAAGTTCTATTTTGGTGGTACCAAGTTCTATTTTGGTGCTTCCAAGTTCTATTGTGATGGTTCCAAGTTCTATTGTGATGGTTCCAAGTTCTTTTATGGTGGTTCCAAGTTCTATTAGGGTGGTTCCAAGTTCTATTATGGTGGTTCCAAGTTATATTTTGGTGGTTCCAAGTTTTATCGTGGGGGTTACAAGTTCTATTGAGATGGTTCTACATTCTATTGTGGTTGTTCCAAGTTTGATTGTGGTGGTTCCAAGTTCTACTGTGGTGGTTCCAGGTTGTTGGTGTTTTCCATTTAAATTCTGATGGTTCCAAGTTACATTGTGACAGTTCCAAGGTCTATTATGGTGGTTCCAAGTTCTATTATGATGGTTCTAAGTTATATTGTGGTGGTTCCAAGTTCTATTGTGATGGTTCCAGGTTCTAATATGGAGGTTCCACGTTCTATTGTGGTTGTTCCAAGTTCGATTGTGGTGGTTCCAAGTTCTACTGTGATGGTTCCAGGTTATATTGTGGTTGTTCCAAGTTCTATTGTGATGGTTCCAAATTATATTGTGGTGGTTCCAATTTCTATTTTGGTGGTTTCCATTTCTATTATGATGGTTCCAAGTTATATTGTGATGGTTCCAAGTTCTATTATGGTGGTTCCGCGTTCTATTATGGTGGTTCCAGGATCTATTGTGATGGTTCCAGGTTCTATTGTGGTGGTTCCAAGTTCTATTGTGATGGTTACAGGTTATTTTATGGTGGTTCCAAGTTATATTGTGGTGTTTCCAAGTTCTATTGTGATGGTTCCAAGTTCTATTGTGGTGGTTCCAAGTTCTATTCTGGTTGTTCCAAGTTCTATTCTGATGGTTCCAAGTTATATTGGGGTGGTTCCAATTTATTTTGTGGTGGTTCCAAGTTCTATTGTGATGGTTTCAGGTTCTATTGTGGTGGTTCCAAGTTCTATTGTGATGTTTCCAAGTTCTATTGTGGTGGTTCCAAGTTCTATTCTGGTGGTTCCAAGTTCTATTGTGATGGTTCCAAGTTCTATTATGGTGGTTCCAAGTTCTATTGTGATGGTTCCAAGTTCGATTGTGGTAGTTCCAAGTTATATTATGGTGGTTCCAAGTTCTATCATTGTTGTTCCATGTTATTTTATGGTGGTTCCAAGTTCTATTATGGTGGTTCCAAGTTCTATTGTGGTGGTTCCAAGTTCTATTGTGATGGTTCCAAGTTCGATTGTGATAGTTCCAAGTTCTATTATGGTGGTTCCAAGTTCTATCATTGTGGTTCTGTGTTATTTTATGGTGCTTCCAAGTTCTATTGTGGTGGTTCCAAGTTATATTGTGGTGGTTCCAAGTTCTATTGTGGTGGTTCCACGTTCTATTGTGGTGGTTCCAAGTTCTATTAGGATAGTTCAAAGTTATATTGTGGTGGTTCCAGTTTCTATTATGGTGGTTCCATGTTCTATTGTAATAGTTCCAAGTTCTACTGTGGTGGTTCCAAGTTCTATTGTTATGTTACCAAGTTTTTTTGTGGTGGTTCCAAGTTCTATTGTGATGGTTCCAAGTTCTATTATGGTGGTTCCAAGTTCTGTTGTGATGGTTCCAAGTTCTATTATGGTGGTTCCAAGGTCTATTTCGGTGGTTCCAAGTTCTATTGTGATGGTTCCAATTTCTATTGTGGTGGTTCCAAGTTCTATTGTGATGGTTCCAAGTTCTATTGTGGTGGTTCCAAGTTCTATTGTGATGGTTCCAAGTTCTATTATGGTGGTTTCAAGTTCTATTTTGGTGGTACCAAGTTCTATTTTGGTGCTTCCAAGTTCTATTGTGATGGTTCCAAGTTCTATTGTGATGGTTCCAAGTTCTTTTATGGTGGTTCCAAGTTCTATTAGGGTGGTTCCAAGTTCTATTATGGTGGTTCCAAGTTATATTTTGGTGGTTCCAAGTTTTATCGTGGGGGTTACAAGTTCTATTGAGATGGTTCTACATTCTATTGTGGTTGTTCCAAGTTTGATTGTGGTGGTTCCAAGTTCTACTGTGGTGGTTCCAGGTTGTTGGTGTTTTCCATTTAAATTCTGATGGTTCCAAGTTACATTGTGACAGTTCCAAGGTCTATTATGGTGGTTCCAAGTTCTATTATGATGGTTCTAAGTTATATTGTGGTGGTTCCAAGTTCTATTGTGATGGTTCCAGGTTCTAATATGGAGGTTCCACGTTCTATTGTGGTGGTTCCAAGTTCTATTCTGGTGGTTCCAAGTTCTATTGTGATGGTTCCAAGTTCTATTATGGCGGTTCCAAGGTCTATGTTGGTGGTTCCAAGTTCTATTGTGGTGGTTCCAAGTTCTATTGTGATGGTTCCAAGTTCGATTGTGGTAGTTCCAAGTTATATTGTGGTGGTTCCAAGTTCTATCATTGTTGTTCCATGTTATTTTATGGTGGTTCCAAGTTCTATTATGGTGGTTCCAAGTTATATTGTGGTGGTTCCAAGTTCTATTGTGATGGTTCCAAGTTCGATTGTGATAGTTCCAAGTTCTATTATGGTGGTTCCAAGTTCTATCATTGTGGTTCCGTGTTATTTTATGGTGCTTCCAAGTTCTATTGTGGTGGTTCCAAGTTATATTGTGGTGGTTCCAAGTTCTATTGTGGTGGTTCCACGTTCTATTGTGGTGGTTCCAAGTTCTATTAGGATAGTTCAAAGTTATATTGTGGTGGTTCCAGTTTCTATTATGGTGGTTCCATGTTCTATTGTAATAGTTCCAAGTTCTACTGTGGTGGTTCCAAGTTCTATTGTTATGGTACCAAGTTTTTTTGTGGTGGTTCCAAGTTCTATTGTGATGGTTCCAAGTTCTATTATGGTGGTTCCAAGTTCTATTGTGATGGTTCCAAGTTCTATTATGGTGGTTCCAAGGTCTATTTCGGTGGTTCCAAGTTCTATTGTGATGTTTCCAATTTCTATTGTGGTGGTTCCAAGTTCTATTGTGATGGTTCCAAGTTCTATTGTGGTGGTTCCAAGTTCTATTGTGATGGTTCCAAGTTCTATTGTGGTGGTTTCAAGTTCTATTTTGGTGGTACCAAGTTCTATTTTGGTGCTTCCAAGTTCTATTGTGATGGTTCCAAGTTCTATTGTGATGGTTCCAAGTTCTTTTATGGTGGTTCCAAGTTCTATTAGGGTGGTTCCAAGTTCTATTATGGTGGTTCCAAGTTATATTTTGGTGGTTCCAAGTTTTATCGTGGGGGTTACAAGTTCTATTGAGATGGTTCTACATTCTATTGTGGTTGTTCCAAGTTTGATTGTGGTGGTTCCAAGTTCTACTGTGGTGGTTCCAGGTTGTTGGTGTTTTCCATTTAAATTCTGATGGTTCCAAGTTACATTGTGACAGTTCCAAGGTCTATTATGGTGGTTCCAAGTTCTATTATGATGGTTCTAAGTTATATTGTGGTGGTTCCAAGTTCTATTGTGATGGTTCCAGGTTCTAATATGGAGGTTCCACGTTCTATTGTGGTTGTTCCAAGTTCGATTGTGGTGGTTCCAAGTTCTACTGTGATGGTTCCAGGTTATATTGTGGTTGTTCCAAGTTCTATTGTGATGGTTCCAAATTATATTGTGGTGGTTCCAATTTCTATTTTGGTGGTTTCCATTTCTATTATGATGGTTCCAAGTTATATTGTGATGGTTCCAAGTTCTATTATGGTGGTTCCGCGTTCTATTATGGTGGTTCCAGGATCTATTGTGATGGTTCCAGGTTCTATTGTGGTGGTTCCAAGTTCTATTGTGATGGTTACAGGTTATTTTATGGTGGTTCCAAGTTATATTGTGGTGTTTCCAAGTTCTATTGTGATGGTTCCAAGTTCTATTGTGGTGGTTCCAAGTTCTATTCTGGTTGTTCCAAGTTCTATTCTGATGGTTCCAAGTTATATTGGGGTGGTTCCAATTTATTTTGTGGTGGTTCCAAGTTCTATTGTGATGGTTTCAGGTTCTATTGTGGTGGTTCCAAGTTCTATTGTGATGTTTCCAAGTTCTATTGTGGTGGTTCCAAGTTCTATTCTGGTGGTTCCAAGTTCTATTGTGATGGTTCCAAGTTCTATTATGGTGGTTCCAAGGTCTATGTTGGTGGTTCCAAGTTCTATTGTGGTGGTTCCAAGTTCTATTGTGATGGTTCCAAGTTCGATTGTGGTAGTTCCAAGTTATATTATGGTGGTTCCAAGTTCTATCATTGTTGTTCCATGTTATTTTATGGTGGTTCCAAGTTCTATTATGGTGGTTCCAAGTTCTATTGTGGTGGTTCCAAGTTCTATTGTGATGGTTCCAAGTTCGATTGTGATAGTTCCAAGTTCTATTATGGTGGTTCCAAGTTCTATCATTGTGGTTCCGTGTTATTTTATGGTGCTTCCAAGTTCTATTGTGGTGGTTCCAAGTTATATTGTGGTGGTTCCAAGTTCTATTGTGGTGGTTCCACGTTCTATTGTGGTGGTTCCAAGTTCTATTAGGATAGTTCAAAGTTATATTGTGGTGGTTCCAGTTTCTATTATGGTGGTTCCATGTTCTATTGTAATAGTTCCAAGTTCTACTGTGGTGGTTCCAAGTTTTTTTGTGGTGGTTCCAAGTTCTATTGTGATGGTTCCAAGTTCTATTATGGTGGTTCCAAGTTCTGTTGTGATGGTTCCAAGTTCTATTATGGTGGTTCCAAGGTCTATTTCGGTGGTTCCAAGTTCTATTGTGATGGTTCCAATTTCTATTGTGGTGGTTCCAAGTTCTATTGTGATGGTTCCAAGTTCTATTGTGGTGGTTCCAAGTTCTATTGTGATGGTTCCAAGTTCTATTATGGTGGTTTCAAGTTCTATTTTGGTGGTACCAAGTTCTATTTTGGTGCTTCCAAGTTCTATTGTGATGGTTCCAAGTTCTATTGTGATGGTTCCAAGTTCTTTTATGGTGGTTCCAAGTTCTATTAGGGTGGTTCCAAGTTCTATTATGGTGGTTCCAAGTTATATTTTGGTGGTTCCAAGTTTTATCGTGGGGGTTACAAGTTCTATTGAGATGGTTCTACATTCTATTGTGGTTGTTCCAAGTTTGATTGTAGTGGTTCCAAGTTCTACTGTGGTGGTTCCAGGTTGTTGGTGTTTTCCATTTAAATTCTGAAGGTTCCAAGTTACATTGTGACAGTTCCAAGGTCTATTATGGTGGTTCCAAGTTCTATTATGATGATTCTAAGTTATATTGTGGTGGTTCCAAGTTCTATTGTGATGGTTCCAGGTTCTAATATGGAGGTTCCACGTTCTATTGTGGTTGTTCCAAGTTCGATTGTGGTGGTTCCAAGTTCTACTGTGATGGTTCCAGGTTATATTGTGGTTGTTCCAAGTTCTATTGTGATGGTTCCAAATTATATTGTGGTGGTTCCAATTTCTATTTTGGTGGTTTCCATTTCTATTATGATGGTTCCAAGTTATATTGTGATGGTTCCAAGTTCTATTATGGTGGTTCCGCGTTCTATTATGGTGGTTCCAGGATCTATTGTGATGGTTCCAGGTTCTATTGTGATGGTTCCAAGTTCTATTGTGATGGTTACAGGTTATTTTATGGTGGTTCCAAGTTATATTGTGGTGTTTCCAAGTTCTATTGTGATGGTTCCAAGTTCTATTGTGGTGGTTCCAAGTTCTATTCTGGTTGTTCCAAGTTCTATTCTGATGGTTCCAAGTTATATTGGGGTGGTTCCAATTTATTTTGTGGTGGTTCCAAGTTCTATTGTGATGGTTTCAGGTAATATTGTGGTGGTTCCAAGTTCTATTGTGATGGTTCCAAGTTCTATTGTGGTGGTTCCAAGTTCTATTCTGGTGGTTCCAAGTTCTATTGTGAGGGTTCCAAGTTTTATTGGGGTGGTTCCAAGTTATTTTGTGGTGGTTCCAAGTTCTATTGTGATGGTTCCAGGTTCTATTGTGGTGGTTACAAATTATATTGTGATGTTTACAGGTTCTATTATGGTGGTTCCAAGTTCTCTTGTGGTGGTTCCAAGTTCTATTGTGAGGGTTCCAAGTTCTATTCTGAGGGTTCCAAGTTCTATTGTGGTGGTTCCAAGGTCTATTATGGTGGTTCCAAGTTCTATTATGATGATTCTAAGTTATATTGTGGTGGTTCCAAGTTCTATTGTGATGGTTCCAGGTTCTAATATGGAGGTTCCACGTTCTATTGTGGTTGTTCCAAGTTCGATTGTGGTGGTTCCAAGTTCTACTGTGATGGTTCCAGGTTATATTGTGGTTGTTCCAAGTTCTATTGTGATGGTTCCAAATTATATTGTGGTGGTTCCAATTTCTATTTTGGTGGTTTCCATTTCTATTATGATGGTTCCAAGTTATATTGTGATGGTTCCAAGTTCTATTATGGTGGTTCCGCGTTCTATTATGGTGGTTCCAGGATCTATTGTGATGGTTCCAGGTTCTATTGTGATGGTTCCAAGTTCTATTGTGATGATTACAGGTTATTTTATGGTGGTTCCAAGTTATATTGTGGTGTTTCCAAGTTCTATTGTGATGGTTCCAAGTTCTATTGTGGTGGTTCCAAGTTCTATTCTGGTTGTTCCAAGTTCTATTCTGATGGTTCCAAGTTATATTGGGGTGGTTCCAATTTATTTTGTGGTGGTTCCAAGTTCTATTGTGATGGTTTCAGGTAATATTGTGGTGGTTCCAAGTTCTATTGTGATGGTTCCAAGTTCTATTGTGGTGGTTCCAAGTTCTATTCTGGTGGTTCCAAGTTCTATTGTGAGGGTTCCAAGTTTTATTGGGGTGGTTCCAAGTTATTTTGTGGTGGTTCCAAGTTCTATTGTGATGGTTCCAGGTTCTATTGTGGTGGTTACAAATTATATTGTGATGTTTACAGGTTCTGTTATGGTGGTTCCAAGTTCTCTTGTGGTGGTTCCAAGTTCTATTGTGAGGGTTCCAAGTTCTATTCTGAGGGTTCCAAGTTCTATTGTGGTGGTTCCGAGTTCTATTTTGGTTATTCCAAGTTCTATTGTCATAGAGAGTGTCAAGGTCCAGGTCTGGTGTATCGCTTGTCTGTCCACTGTACACAGTGGTGGTCTGGCACACTCCTTTATGACTGTGTGGAGGGCTTTGACTGTGTGTTGACACACACACACACACACGCACGCACGCACGCACACACACACACACACACACACACACACACACACACACACACACTTCTGACGGGCTGTGTGGGTCCTTGGGAGGTTTGACTGAGCGAAGAAAGAGGCCATGTGATGCTCTTAGCATTGCTTTATCATCTATCACCTTCCAACCAACCCACCTTCTGTCTTGAGCACAGGTGCAGCCTGCCTGGACTTCTCCTGGCTCCTCTCTGGACCCTCCCTGGCTCCTCTCTCTTCCTGCTTTTCTCTTTAGAGTTTATAAAAATATTTTATTTATACGTTTTTTTTTCATCTCACAATGGTTGTCTCTCTCCTCTCTGTCTCTATCTTGCTCTCTCTCTCTCTCTCTCTCTCTTTCTCTTCCTTTCTCTCTCCCTTTCTTTCTCTCTTTATCTCTCTCTCTATCTCTCTCTCTCTTTCTCTCTCGCTCTTTCTCTTCCTTTCCCTCTCTCTCTCTCTCTCTCTCTCTCTCTCTCTCTCTTCCTCTCTCTCTATCTCTCTCGCTCTCTCCTCTCTGTCTCTCTCTCCTCTCTGTCTCTCTCCTCTCAATTCAATTCAATTTTCAATTCAATTCAAGGGCTTTATTGGCATGGGAAACATGTGTTAACATTGCCAAAGCAAGTGAGGTAGACAACATACAAAGTGAAAATATAAAGTGAAAAACAACAAAAATTAACACTAAACATTACACATACAGAGGTTTCAAAACAGTAAAGACATTACAAATGTCATATTATATATATATATACAGTGTTTTAACAATGTACAAATGGTTAAAGGACACAAGATAAAATAAATAAGCATAAATATGGGTTGTATTTACAATGGTGTGTGTTCTTCTCTCTCTCTCTCTCTCTCTCTCTCTCTCTCTCTGTCTCTGTCTCTGTCTCTCTCTCCTCTCTGTCTCTCTCTCCTCTCTGTCTCTCTCTCTCTCTCTCTCTCTCTCTCTCTCTCTCTCTCTCTCTCTGTCTCTCTTCTGTCTGTCTCTTCTGTCTGTCTCTGTCTGTCTGTCTGTCTGTCTGTCTGTCTCTCTCTCTCTCGCTCTCTCTCTCTCTCTCTCTCTCTCTCTCTCTCTCTCTCTCTCTCTCTCTCTCTCTCTCTCTCTCTCTCTCTCATCTCTGTCTCTCTCTTCTCTTCTCTCTCTCTCTCTGTCTCTCTCTCCTCTCTGTCTCTCTCTCTCTCTCTCATCAAGCTCTCATGCTGCTGCATACAGCACAATGCTGGGAGCCAGCCAGCTCACCAGACAGATGGTTCAGTTATTAGATGTGCATCATACCATTCCCTTCCTGACACTCGCTTTTTAATCAAATTAAAGCAAAAAAAGGGGGGAGTCTATTAACTGCGTTTGTATTCAAACCTATAATGGTTGTTTCTACTACTCTCTGTCTTTCTCCCTCTCTCTCTCTCGCTCTCCCTCTGTCTCTGTGTCTCTCTCACTCTCAGTCTCTCTATATTCATATTTATTATATATATATATTGTCTCTCTAGTGTTAAATTAAGTGATGGTACATGAGGTAGAGTGTGAAGACAGAGAGCTGATGGTATATGAGGTACAGTGTGAAGACAGAGAGCTGATGGTATATGAGGTACGGTGTGAAGACAGAGAGCTGATTGTATATGAGGTACGGTGTGAAGACAGAGAGCTGATGGTATATGAGGTACGGTGTGAAGACAGAGAGCTGATGGTATATGAGGTACAGTGTGAAGACAGAGAGCTGATGGTATATGAGGTACGGTGTTTATGAATGTGACTCACAACCTGGATTCGGTCTTACGTAGCAACATTTGAAATTGTGTTTTTTTACATTGGATAAAAGTAGAGACTCAGAGCTACAAAATGGTATATCGTACACTACAGTTGAGGAAACAATGAGAAAGTATTTCTGCTTTGAAAGTTGATCAACTTGTGAACTGACTTTTGAGAAAACCGTCTTTCAATGTTTTGGTATCTGGTGAAGAGCTCTTCTATGTCTCCACCCATTCAGCATGGTTCACACCCCCTTAAGCCTTAGACCACACCCATTCAGCATGGTTCACACCCTCTTAAGCTTTAGACCACACCCATTCAGCATGGTTCACACCCTCTTAAGCCTTAGACCACACCCATTCAGCATGGTTCACACCCTCTTATGCTTTAGACCACACCCATCTCTTTAAGGGTTGATCTGAGTGTTCTGTACTTCCAGACATCTAAGAGAGAGAGAGAGAGAGAGAGAGAGAGAACAGCTCACTGAACATTACTCGCCCTATCTCTCTAATCGGTGGTTTTGCGTTCAGAGCGCACACTGCACACTCTGGCCAATAAGTAGGGTTGTTTTCCAAAAGCCCTGTCCTCACAACTACAGTCAAAGCACCCAAGCTAACTGGCTAACATTGGCTAGCTACTTCCAGATACATAATGAGAGAACACCCCGCTCTGACCATTTTACTCCCCCTGGCAGAGCTGGTTAGGCTTTTGTCATGCTATCCAGAGCGTTGGTGACTGTAACTGGTGCTGCTGGCAACCATTGAGTTATGTCTTGTTTTCCGACATTTACTGACACTGGTAATATTCAATGGGTGTTGAGCGTACAAAACTGTATCAGTTATTCTGCACTCTGGCACACTACGTCGAGAGTATTTTGTTAAGAAATGTAGCTCGATAGCTAGCTAGGTAAACAATGAATCCCAACGCATGACGTAACGTTAGTTAGCGGGCCAGCCAGATAACGTTAGCTAGCTATCTAACAGTACACTTTAACTTGAAATGAAAATACTTTGTCGATATTAGACTGGAGTCTTTTGTTAAGACATGTAGCTAGCTAGCTGGCTAGCTAAACAATGGACCATAATCACAAGTCATGACGTTACTACCATGCATGAATCTGTAGGTAGCTAACCAATCAGGTTTTATGGCTGTAACTAGTCAAGCAAATGTGTCTGAGATACGAAGAATAAGATCATACACATAACGTTATAGCTAGCGACCCAGCCAGCTAACGTTAGCTAGCTAACAGTACACTTTCTGTCAAAATTATAAACGTGTAATATCTAAAAAATCTTACCAGTATTCATCATGGTTGGATGCATCTCCTGTCTGATGCCATGCATGGTTGGATGCATCTCCTGTCTGATGCCATGCATGGTTGGATGCATCTCCTGTCTGATGCCATGCATGGTTGGATGCATCTCCTGTCTGATGCCATGCATGGTTGGATGCATCTCCTGTCTGATGCCATGCATGGTTGCCTTTAGTTTGAAGATGTAATTCGGAGACACATTCTCCTTCTCCTTAGCTATCATTCTCTAATTCCACCGATTTCAAAACTCGGGTCCTCCGGAAAGTGGAGAGCATACACGTAACATTAGCTAGCGAGCCATCCAGTTAACGCTAGCGAGCTAACAGTACACTTTAACTTGACATTAGGTTTATGCAGTTTTACTACGTGAGACATTTATTTTTTTAAAGCCGCGTTCAACACGATTACCTAAACATACTGACCAGCTCCAATCGACAGACACATACTACATGGCAGACCAATCCGAACTCATCTCTCGGCATGTTCAGCCCACTCATTAGTGGTTAGAGCGTTGGACTAGTAACCGGAAGGTTGCAATTTCAAACCCCCGAGCTGACAAGGTACAAATCTGTCGTTCTGCCCCCTGAACAGGCAGTTAACCCACTGTTCCCCGGTAGGCTGTCATTGAAAATAAGAATTTGTTCTTAACTGACTTGCCTAGTTAAATAAAGGTAAAATAAAAATAAATACAAATTATCTCAGCCAATCATGGCTAGTGGGAAGGTTGCCAACTTTTTCTGTGGCTAATCCAACTAGGCTCGTAATTTAACAATTTTATTCGTATTTACATGAAAGTTCACATGTTCGAGAAGGCATTTCTCCCCCCCCCCCCCCCCCCCCCCCCCCCAAAAAAAACACATTTAAATAAACAAATAACATGTTTTACGTTCAAACAGCCCTCCTGTGAAGTCGTGACTTGCGACATTTCCTGAATCGGGTCACATATTTGGTGTGCTTCAAAGAAGCCGACCTTCGTAGCAGGACGCAGGGATCCAGATTTACTATGGAAAGATAGGTGTCAGCAGGTGTGTGTTTAAATATATATATACTGTATATATCAATTACATTATATTTCAATTTAGGGCTTTATTTGCATATATATATCTCTCTCTCTCTCTCTCTCTCTCTCTCTTTCTATATATAGATATCTCTCTCTCTCTCTCTCTCTCTCTATATATATATATATATAGAGATATATATCACTCTATCTCTCTATATATAGATATCTCTCTCTCTCTCTCTATATATATATATATATATATATATATATATCACTCTATCTCTCTATATATAGATATCTCTCTCTCTCTCTCTATCTCTCTCTCTCTATATATATATATATATATATATATATAAATCTCCCTCTATATACAGTGTATATATATGTATATATTTATGAGAGAGAGAGAAATGTATATATAGAGAGATAGAGTGATATATATATATAGAGAGAGAGAGAGAGAGAGAGAGAGAGAGAGAGATAGATGTACAGAGAGAGAGAGAGAGAGAGAGGATATAGTGTATGTGTGTGTATGTGTGTGAGTGCACGAAAAGAGAGAGAGAGCGTGTGAGAGAGGAAGGAGGAAGGGAGGGGGGAGGGCCACATGAAGAGGAAGAGTCGAGTCAATCCCCCCTCCCCTCTCTCCTCCCTCTCTCCTCTCTCCTCCCCTCCCCAATATCCCAACGTCAGAAATGGTTTCTCCCTGCTTTGTATACCCACCATGCTTGGCCTGGCCATATGGGAAAATGACACTGAAGGAATTGTTGTGAGAGAGAGAGAGAGAGAGAGAAAAAGAAAAAAGGAGAGACAAGCGAGTAAGAAGTGAAAGTTGTTAAAGATTGTTAGTGAAGAGTGGGGCAGAACGACTAATACAACCATGTATTGTGCGTACACCATCCCAGGAGTGACTGGAGGTTCCTTAATGTATTACTACAACGGAAAAGCGGTAAGTCTCCCTCTGTGTTCAACTGTAGACTGTCTATATTCTATTCTATTCTACTTCTAGGGGACATTTTTTTTTTTTTTATCAGACTCTCTTTAAGGGATAAGACAACAACAAAAAAACTCCTCACGTAATTTATCGTTGTTATTGTTAACGCTGGTCTGTTTGTTTTATCTGCTTAGAAATAAACGTAGGGACGATACCTAGACTAGTATGTTTTCCACATGTGCTGGAGAGAGAGGGACTCAGATGTTTTATACCAGCACGCTGGTCAGTCTAGTATATTAAACCTCTATATCTACGTGTTGTTAACGCTGGTCAGTCTAGTATATTAAACTTCTATATCTACGTGTTGTTAACGCTGGTCAGTCTAGTATATTAAACCTCTATATCTACATGTTGTTATCCCACGCTGGTCAGTCTAGTATATTAAACCTCTATATCTACGTGTTGTTAACGCTGGTCAGTCTAGTATATTAAACCTCTATATCTACGTGTTGTTAACGCTGGTCAGTCTAATATATTAAACCTCTATATCTACATATTGTTACATGTTGTTAAATCTATATCTACATATTGTTAACGCTGGTCAGTCTAGTATATTAAACCTCTATATCTACGTGTTGTTAACGCTGGTCAGTCTAGTATATTAAACCTCTATATCTACGTGTTGTTAACGCTGGTCAGTCTAGTATATTAAACCTCTATATCTACATGTTGTTAACGCTGGTCACCTCTATATCTACATGTTGTTAACGCTGGTCAGTCTAGTATATTAAACCTCTATATCTACGTGTTGTTAACGCTGGTCAGTCTAGTATATTAAACCTCTCTATATCTACGTGTTGTTAACGCTGGTCAGTCTAGTATATTAAACCTCTATATCTACGTGTTGTTAACGCTGGTCAGTCTAATATATTAAACCTCTATATCTACATGTTGTTATCCCACGCTGGTCAGTCTAGTATATTAAACCTCTATATCTACGTGTTGTTAACGCTGGTCAGTCTAGTATATTAAACCTCTATATCTACGTGTTGTTAACGCTGGTCAGTCTAGTATATTAAACCTTTATATCTACGTGTTGTTAACGCTGGTCAGTCTAGTATATTAAACCTCTGTATCTACATGTTGTTATCCCACGCTGGTCAGTCTAGTATATTAAACCTCTATATCTACATGTTGTTATCCCACGCTGGTCAGTCTAGTATATTAAACCTCTCTATATCTACATATTGTTAACGCTGGTCAGTCTAGTATATTAAACCTCTATATCTACATGTTGTTAACGCTGGTCAGTCTAGTATATTAAACCTCTATATCTACGTGTTGTTAACGCTGGTCAGTCTAGTATATTAAACCTCTATATCTACATGTTGTTATCCCACGCTGGTCAGTCTAGTATATTAAACCTCTCTATATCTACATATTGTTAACGCTGGTCAGTCTAGTATATTAAACCTCTATATCTACATGTTGTTAACGCTGGTCAGTCTAGTATATTAAACCTCTATATCTACGTGTTGTTAACGCTGGTCAGTCTAATATATTAAACCTCTATATCTACATGTTGTTAACGCTGGTCATCTATATCTACATGTTGTTAACGCTGGTCAGTCTAGTATATTAAACCTCTATATCTACATGTTGTTAACGCTGGTCAGTCTAGTATATTAAACCTCTATATCTACATATTGTTAACGCTGGTCAGTCTAGTATATTAAACCTCTATATCTACATGTTGTTAACGCTGGTCACCTCTATATCTACATGTTGTTAACGCTGGTCAGTCTAGTATATTAAACCTCTATATATACGTTTTGTTAACGCTGGTCAGTCTAGTATATTAAACCTCTATATCTACATATTGTTAACGCTGGTCAGTCTAGTATATTAAACCTCTCTATATCTATATATTGTTAACGCTGGTCAGTCTAGTATATTAAACCTCTCTATATCTACATGTTGTTAACACTGGTCAGTCTAGTATATTAAACCTCTCTATATCTACATATTGTTAACCCACGCTGGTCAGTCTAGTATAATAAACCTCTATATCTACATGTTGTTAACGCTGGTCAGTCTAGTATATTAAACCTCTCTATATCTACATATTGTTAACGCTGGTCAGTCTAGTATATTAAACCTCTCTATATCTACATATTGTTAACGCTGGTCAGTCTAGTATATTAAACCTCTATATCTACATGTTGTTATCCCACGCTGGTCAGTCTAGTATATTAAACCTCTCTATATCTACATATTGTTAGCGCTGGTTAGTCTAGTATATTAAACCTCTATATCTACATATTGTAATACTAATATACTAATATACTATTGTAATACTAATATACTAATATACCATTGTAATACTAATACACTAATATACTATTGTAATACTAATATACTAATATACTATTGTAATACTAATATACTAATATACCATTGTAATACTAATATACTAATATACCATTGTAATACTAATATACTAATATACCATTGTAATACTAATATACTAATATACCATTGTAATACTAATATACTAATATACTATTGTAATACTAATTTACTAATATAATGTAGATGATTCCGTTATGTTTAATAATCTTAAATGAAGTATAATGAAAATACTATTTAAGGAAGCATCGGGAACCACTAATTTGATTGAATGTAATTTTGTGAAAATCTGCTAGTGCTATTCCTGAAAGAGAGATGTGTAATGTCATAAAAGTCAGCCTATATTAAGCCTTGTTTTGTTTTTGTTTTTGTTAAAAGAATTATCGTTGTTGACATTATTGTTTGGGTTTCACGATGCTCCCAGAAATAGAGAGATATAGAGGAGAATGAAAGGTGTGTTAAGGGGGTCAGTGTATCTGTCTCTTCTCTTGACACGATGCAGCTTCTTCAGCGTTCTGATACTAATCAGTCAGGAGTAGAGAACAGCAAGCCATATCAGAGAGCAGGTAGACTAGCCTGCGCCTCGTAGAAGGCCCTCTCTCTAACACTGTCTTATCACTCGAGTTGAATCAGAAGATCACCATGTCTGTCCTGTTTCCACTCACAGTGTTCTCGACGACTGACCACAAACGTCATGTTTGTGTGAAGAAGGAATGGCGTTTTATTTCTCTTGGTGAAGCCGGGGAATTTAGTTGTGTGGATTTAATGGATACTTGCGTATTCACGTTGTGATCATCCTCCATTATTTGTCTTGTTTGCCTTTTATGGGTTATTATATATTATATTTGTTTTATAATGATGAGACATTTTAATATTGCATATTTTTGACATGTTAGGTGCTCCCATCATAATTTTAGTTTTTATTTGTGTATCTTTGTTTTTTCCAACATATATTTATATATATTTTTTAAAATTTGTATTTTTTTTTTGAGCATCATTTTTTTTTTATAGACATGAATAATTTTTTTTTAAATCCTGAAATATATATTTATACCCAACCAAAAATGGATAAGAAATGTGTTCAATATATTGAATATGAGGCCTTGGTGTTTTTCAATGTAGATAAATGCTTTGTCATGTGGGCCTGTTCAGAACTACACATGTAGCCCATTGTTGTCCCTGTTCTGAGTTTCTCACTACATACAACAGACGGACAATGTCCAACTGGCGGCTGACGTTTCTCCGCCTAGCGTACGAGTCTGTACGTTCCCGCCTGGGCCTCTTCTCTGTGCCAGGGACGAGGGTGGCGTACCCCTCCGACCAAGTTGGCACCGCCGTGCCCCATTCGAAATAAAAACAGGGCCGTCTTTGTACGGAAGCCATACAATCAGATTTTTTTGTGTTGATGATACGGGCGGGCATTGTGTACCAACGGACCCTGGATGGCAGCTTTGTGCCGTTCTTGATTCCGCGCCAAGCATCTTGCTGCATTGGGTTGTTTGTTCGTTTGACGTCGGGTAAAATAATAAAACACACACGCAGGAGAACATGTGTGTTACATCCTGCAGAAAACCTTTTCACATTTTTTTTTGGGGGGGGGGGGGGGGCTCGTTGACATTTGTTATTTTTGAGTAGTCAACCAAGGAAGGTTGCCGTTGTAGAAGTCAGACAGGAGTGGCGGTGGGTTGTTGTCTAAGTCTAAGCCGAAAACGGTGGCAGTAGCTGGTTTGGAGGAGCTGCTGGGAGCTGGAGGAGAGGAGGGGAGAGGAGAGTAGAGTAGAGGAGAGGAGCAACCCTACAGACCGTCTGCCTAATGAGTCAACAAGAGAAGAAGAAAAACAAAAGGCCCCTCTGTCTCTCTCTCTCTCTCTCTCTCTCTCTCTCTCTCTCTCTCTCTGTCTCTCTCTCTCTCTCTCTCTCTACCTCTCTCTCTGTCTCTCTGTCTCTCTCTGTCTCTCTCTCTGTCTCTCTGTCTCTCTCTGTCTCTCTCTCTGTCTCTCTCTCTGTCTCTGTCTCTGTCTCTGTCTCTCGCTCTCTCTGTCTCTCTCTCTCTCTCTCTCTCTCTCTCTCTCTCTCTCTCTCTCTATGTCTGTCTCTCTCTCTCTCTCTGTCTCTCTCTCTCTCTGTCTCTCTGTCTCTCTCTGTCTCTCTCTCTGTCTCTCTGTCTCTCTCTGTCTCTCTCTCTGTCTCTCTCTCTGTCTCTGTCTCTGTCTCTGTCTCTCTCTCTCTCTCTGTCTCTCTCTGTCTCTCTCTCTCTCTCTCTGTCTCTCTCTGTCTCTCTCTGTCTCTCTCTCCACAACCCCATTTTAAGCAGAGCTGCTGCTGTGGCCCAATATGTATTGTTATGCTAAGATAAACCTTTGAATATTCTTCTCCTTAACTAGCTACGTTGTAGAATCTAGTTAGGGTTAGTGCCAAATCTTTACAACTAATGTAGAGTATATAAATTACCCTGCGAAAGTACGAAAACTGAATCACCATTAATTATGTTTCAACACTACATTTAACTGTCAATACTAGATAATTAATTAATTATAATTATTAGATAATACAAAACAATGCGTTCGTTAATTTGGAAAGGAGTAGATTTTTATTGAATCTATATTATTGTTCGCTCGTCTATTTTATATCAATTGAGTTATATTATATATATATTATATATATAATATATATATATATATATATTATATATTATATTATATATATTATATTATTATACTGAGTAATTCTTATAATTTGTTTCACTAAAACTGATATTTATTTTTACCATCATTATTGTTGGAGATTTAGGTTAATTAATACATTTTACAATAATAATTAGAAGGTATTAATTACAACATATTAACAATACTAAAAAAGAGAACACAAAAACATTCTTAATCATTATAATTATAATTAGTTTATACCATTTTGTATTGTTAAAATCGTCAACTAATGACTTTATGCAGAAGTCATTTGCTACCGTTGTGTATTTCTGTGTGTGTTAAAAGCTCATTGTATTTGTGACGACCCCTCGAAAATCATAGGACCCATTTGTTAAGATGAACTGAACTGTGGGTAATTGTCAGTCTGCTCTACGTCACACAGCTCGTCCGTCCCGTATGGCTGGATTTACAGTACAGGATGATAGACAGTTTAAATGGTGTAAATGTGTGTATATGTGTGAAATCCTCCTACATTGTTCTGAAAGGAGTTTAAAGTTTAAACTCTAGCAGGACATGGAGGCTGGAGTTTTGTCTACTGTGTATCTGTGAGGACTTGACCGGATAGAATGTGTCTGATGTTTTAGATGGATATAGATAAAACTATATTTGCCCACCAAAGGTAAGTTGTCTTGCACATGTATAAGAGCATTGGCAATGTAGAAAACAACTACTAAACATCAAGTTTCAACTCATTTTGCACCCGTAAATTGTACATAAATAATTTTTGTTTTGTTTTTTGAGAGCAAGTGTTTTTTTTGGGGGGGGGGGGGGGGGGGGGGGGTTTGTTGTAGAATTTCAAGCCTCCTTTCAAAACACAAAGGAATATTTACCAGAATTAAATTAGTATCAACACTATTATCATTATTATAATATCATGTGAAACGTTTCAGAATTTCATCCTCAATTGTGATAGGAGATAGAAATATATATATAAATAAATATATTACGAAGGTCAGTTACTATTTGACTAATTGTATAAACTGACAATCTAATAATGTACACATTCCCTAATAATATCTGTTGGTAATATAGAGTTTTTTTTAATGTTTCTGTTCTTTAAAACGTGTTGAAGATGTAGATGTGTTCCTATAATCGTCTAGCCTTCATCTAGTGTCTGTTTTTCTCCCCTCGTCCTCATTGACAGAGTACTATAGTCGGTTTAGATTTGTGTTCCTGCTCTTTAAAACGTGTAACTATAACGTCCGCTAGAATCCATTGATCCTTTGGTAGAGTGGCCAGAACGAGGAACGACACGGACAGAGACCCGGCCATATGGACGAGCCAGCCGGGCCGGGTTGGGGCAGAGAATTACCCTTTAGAGGCATTCCTGGGATAAGTGGGATTTCCACACAAAGCCGATGGGAAGTACGCATCCCAAATTGCACCCTATTCCCTATGTAGTGCACTACTTTTGATTAGAGCCCTATGGGCCCTGGTCAGATGTAGTGCACTATATAGAGAATAGGGTCCCTTTTGTGACGCAGCCTGTGTCTTTACGGTGGCAGTGATGTTCCCAGATCAGGGTCGCCCGGTGACTGAGGCCTTGCCAGTCTGTGCCAGGAGAGAGAGGAGGGAGAATATGAAAGGAGAGGATTCAGTCTCTCTTGTTAATTGACATAGGTCCCTCTTTCCTTCTATTCTGTGGATGAAACCGTGTGGATCCCTCACCCCTCTCTCCTAACGGTGGATGAAACCGTGTTGGTCCCTCACCCCTCTCTCCTAACGGTGGATGAAACCGTGTTGGTCCCTCACCCCTCTCTCCTAACAGTGGATGAAACCGTGTTGGTCCCTCACCCCTCTCTCCTAACGGTGGATGAAACCGTGTTGGTCCCTCACCCCTCTCTCCTAACGGTGGATGAAACCGTGTTGGTCCCTCACCCCTCTCTCCTAACGGTGGATGAAACCGTGTTGGTCCCTCACCCCTCTCTCCTAACGGTGGATGAAACCGTGTTGGTCCCTCACCCCTCTCTCGTAACGGTGGATGAAACCGTGTTGGTCCCTCACCCCTCTCTCCTAACGGTGGATGAAACCGTCTTGGTCCCTCACCCCTCTCTCCTAACGGTGGATGAAACCGTGTTGGTCCCTCACCCCTCTCTCCTAACGGTGGATGAAACCGTGTTGGTCCCTCACCCCTCTCTCCTAACGGTGGATGAAACCGTGTTGGTCCCTCACCCCTCTCTCCTAACGGTGGATGAAACCGTGTTGGTCCCTCACCCCTCTCTCCTAACGGTGGATGAAACCGTGTTGGTCCCTCACCCCTCTCTCCTAACGTTGGATGAAACCGTGTTGGTCCCTCACCCCTCTCTCCTAACGGTGGATGAAACCGTGTTGATCCCTCAATCCTCTCTCCTAACGGTGGATGAAACCGTGTTGGTCCCTCACCCCTCTCTCCTAACGGTGGATGAAACCATGTTGGTCCCTCACCCCTCTCTCCTAACGGTGGATGAAACCGTGTTGGTCCCTCACCCCTCTCTCCTAACGGTGGATGAAACCGTGTTGGTCCCTCACCCCTCTCTCCTAACGGTGGATGAAACCGTGTTGGTCCCTCACCCCTCTCTCCTAACGGTGGATGAAACCGTGTTGGTCCCTCACCCGTCTCTCCTTACGGTGGATGAAACCGTGTTGGTCCCTCACACCTCTCTCCTAACGGTGGATGAAACCGTGTTGGTCCCTCACCCCTCTCTCCTAACGGTGGATGAAACCGTGTTGGTCCCTCACCCCTCTCTCCTAACGGTGGATGAAACCGTGTTGGTCCCTCACCCCTCTCTCCTAACGGTGGATGAAACCGTGTTGGTCCCTCACCCCTCTCTCCTAACGGTGGATGAAACCGTGTTGGTTCCTCACGCCTCTCTCCTAACTGTCGATGAAAATGACCCCTCACTAATCCACTCTAGCCAAGACCAGGCAAGAGGGAAGTCTAGTGTCTCTCTCTCTCTCTCTCTCTCTCTCTCTTTTTGTCATCTCTCTCTCTCATTATGGAAGTGAAAGGGAAGGCTGAAAATCCCATTGAAATAGGTCAGCCCCAGCTGTGCCGTGCTGTGTGGGGCTGTGTCGTGCTGTGTGGGGCTGTGTTGTGCTGTGTGTGGCTGTGCCGTGCAGTGTGGGGCTGTGCCGTGCTGTGTGGGGCTGTGCCGTGCTGTATGGGGCTGTGCCGTGCTGTGTGGGGCTGTGCCGTGCTGTGTGGGGCTGTGCCGTGCTGTGTGGTGCTGTGTGGGGCTTTGTGGGGCTGTGCCGTGCTGTGTGGGGCTGTGTCGTGCTGTGTGGGGCTGTGTCGTGCTGTGTGGAGCTGTGCCATGCTGTGTGGGGCTGTGTCGTGCTGTGTGGGGCTGTGCCGTGCTGTGTGGGGCTGTGTGTGGCTGTGCCGTGCTGTGTGGGGCTGTGTCGTGCTGTGTGGGGCTGTGTCGTGCTGTGTGGGGCTGTGCCGTGCTGTGTGGGGCTGTGCCGTGCTGTGTGGGGCTGTGTGTGGCTGTGCCATGCTGTGTGGGGCTGTGTCGTGCTGTGTGGGGCTGTGCCGTGCTGTGTGGGGCTGTGCCGTGCTGTGTGGGGCTGTGCCGTGCTGTGTGGGGCTGTGCCGTGCTGTGTGGGGCTGTGTCGTGCTGTGTGGGGCTGTGCCGTGCTGTGTGGGGCTGTGTCGTGCTGTGTGGGGCTTTGTGGGGCTGTGCCGTGCTGTGTGGGGCTGTGTCGTACTGTGTGGGGCTGTGTCGTGCTGTGTGGGGCTGTGTCGTGCTGTGTGGGGCTGTGCCGTGCTGTGTGGGGCTGTGCCGTGCTGTGTGGGGCTGTGTGTGGCTGTGCCGTGCTGTGTGGGGCTGTGTGGGGCTGTGCCGTGCTGTGTGGGGCTGTGCCGTGCTGTGTGGGGCTGTATGTGGCTGTGCCATGCTGTCTGGGGATGTGTTGTGCTGTGTGGGGCTGTGCCGTGCTGTGTGGGGCTGTGTGTGGCTGTGCCATGCTGTGTGGGGCTGTGTCGTGCTGTTTGGGGCTGTGTCGTGCTGTTTGGGGCTGTGCCGTGCTGTGTGGGGCTGTGTGGGGCTGTGTCGTGCTGTGTGGGACTGTGTCGTGCTGTGTGGGGCTGTGTCGTGCTGTGTCGTGCTGTGTCGTGCTGTGTGGGGCTGTGTGGGGCTGTGTCGTGCTGTGTGGGGCTGTGTGGGGCTGTGTGGGGCTGTGTCGTGCTGTGTGGGGCTGTGTCATGCTGTGTGGGGCTGTGTGGGGCTGTGTCGTGCTGTGTGTGGCTGTCTCGTGCTGTGTGGGGCTGTGTCGTGCTGTGTGGGGCTGTGTGGGGCTGTGCCGTGCTGTGTGGGGCTGTGCCATGCTGTGTGGGGCTGTTTCGTGCTGTGTGGGGCTGTGTCGTGCTGTGTGGGGCTGTGCCATGCTGTGTGGGGCTGTGCCGTGCTGTGTGGGGCTGTGTCGTGCTGTGTGGGGCTGTGTGGGGCTGTGTCGTGCTGTGTGGGGCTGTGTCATGCTGTGTGGGGCTGTGTGGGGCTGTGTCGTGCTGTGTGGGGCTGTGTCGTGCTGTGTGGGGCTGTGTCGTGCTGTGTGGGGCTGTGCCGTGCTGTGTGGGGCTGTGCCGTGCTGTGTGGGGCTGTGCCATGCTGTGTGGGGCTGTTTCGTGCTGTGTGGGGCTGTGTCGTGCTGTGTGGGGCTGTGCCATGCTGTGTGGGGCTGTGCCGTGCTGTGTGGGGCTGTGTCGTGCTGTGTGGGGCTGTGCCATGCTGTGTGGGGCTGTGCCGTGCTGTGTGGGGCTGTATGTTGCTGTGTGGGGCTGTGTCGTGCTGTGTGGGGCTGTGTCGTGCTGTGTGGGGCTGTGTGGGTCTGTGTCGTGCTGTGTGGGGCTGTGTGAGGTTGTGTGGGGCTGTGTGTGGGGCTGTGTCGTGCTGTGTGGGGTTGTGCCGTGCTGTGTGGGGCTGTGTCCCAAATGGCTCCTAATTCTCTATATATAAGGAAAACGGCCACCACTTGGGACACAGTAACAGTAAAGTGGTCAGTCACTTAACCACATAGTTATGCTGTGTTACAGAACTACTACGACAGAGACTTCTGTTATTCTGACCATAGTTCTGTTATTATTGTGTTACAGATGTCTCTTGTTACAGAACTACTACGACAGAGACTTCTGTAGGTGGTTTGATGGGACTGAGATGGTTTTTCTGAGCAACAATGTAAACAGTATATACTATTTTGTGTACTGTTTTTGGCCTTGGAGAGATAGATTATATATTTGCAAGTTTGCGTTGATACTAAATTTGCAGCCCTCACTGTTTTGCTGTTTTGACTCAATGTAGATGAGTTCTCTCTCCCTTATCTTGTCAAACACTACTGTCATCCTGTTTTGAACTCTTAGTTTGAGCTAGCTAACCATCCTCTGTCTGCTGTAAATATATCTTTATGTTAGCAGGCCTCACACACACACACACACACACACACACACACACTCACACCCCCACACACACACACACACACACACACACACACGCACACACGCATGCACGCACGCACACACACACACACACAAAAACACACACCAACCGACCATGCTAATGGTGAACATGTGGCTCTCTCCTTCAGACGCAGGAATCAGGACGGCGTTATTTGGTGCAGATTGTAACAATAAAACAGTGATCAAAGACATGACGACTTCACAGCGTTTTTGACCTTTTTATCCTTCCTAAGTTCCCCCACATAGCTAGTTCTGCGTGGTTCTGGGTAAAGGGTAGAGGGTAGAGGATGGTTATGGGGATTGGGGTAGAGGATGGTTATGGGGATTGGGGTAGAGGATGGTTATGGGGATTGGGGTAGAGGATAGTTATGGGGATTGGGGTAGAGGATAGTTATAGGGATTGGGGTAGAGGATGGTTATGGGGATTGGGGTAGAGGATAGTTATGGGGATTGGGGTAGAGGATAGTTATAGGGATTGGGGTAGAGGATGGTTATGGGGATTGGGGTAGAGGATGGTTATGGGGATTGGGGTAGAGGATGATTATGGGGATTGGGGTAGAGGATGATTATGGGGATTGGGGTAGAGGATGATTATGGGGATTGGGGTAGAGGATGGTTCTGGGGATTGGGGTAGAGGATGGTTACGATGTAACATTCCATTACGATGTAACAGAACGATGTAACATTATGATGTAACAGTATGATGTAATATTCCGTTACAATGTAACAGAACGATGTAACATTATGATGTAACAGAACGATGTAACATTCCATTACGATGTAACAGAACGATGTAACATTATGATGTAACATTATGATGTAGCATTCCATTACGATGTAACAATATGATGTAACAGTATGATGTAACAGTACGATGTAACATTCCATTACGATGTAACATTATGATGTAACATTCCATTACGATGTAACAGTATGATGTAACATTCCATTACGATGTAACCGTATGATGTAACATTCCATTACGATGTAACAGTATGATGTAACAGTACGATGTAACATTCCATTACGATGTAACAGTATGATGTAACAGTACGATGTAACATTCCATTACGATGTAACAGTATGATGTAACATTCCTTTACGATGTAACATTATGATGTAACATTCCATTACGATGTAACAGTATGATGTAACATTCCATTACGATGTAACAGAACAATGTAACATTATGATGTAACAGTACGATGTAACATTATGATGTAACAGTATGATGTAACATTCCATTACGATGTAACAGAACAATGTAACATTATGATGTAACAGTATGATGTAACATTCCATTACGATGTAACGTTATGATGAAACAGTATGATGTAACATTCCATTACGATGTAACAGTATGATGTAACATTCCATTACGATGTAACAGAACAATGTAACATTATGATGTAACAGTACGATGTAACATTATGATGTAACAGTATGATGTAACATTCCATTACGATGTAACAGAACAATGTAACATTATGATGTAACAGTATGATGTAACATTCCATTACGATGTAACGTTATGATGAAACAGTATGATGTAACAGTATGATGTAACATCCCATTATGATGTAACATCCCATTACGGTGTAACAGAATGATGTGACATTATGATGTAGCAGTATTATTTAACAGTCCATTACGATGTAACATAACGATGTAACAGTATGATGTAACATTATGATGTAACATTATGATGTAACATTATGATGTAGCATTCCATTACGATGTAACATTATGATGTAACATTATGATGTAGCATTCCATTACGATGTAACATTATGATGTAACAGTACGATGTAACATTCCATTACGATGTAACATTATGATGTAACAGTACGATGTAACATTCCATTACAATGTAACATTATGATGTAACATTATGATGTAGCATTCCATTACGATGTAACATTATGATGTAACATTCTATTACGATGTAACAGTATGATGTAACAGTATGATGTAACAGTACAATGTAACATTCCATTACGATGTAACATTATGATGCTGCCTCCCTCACACACCTGTTATACCCCTGACTCCCTCACACCTGTTATACCCCTGACTCCCTCACACCTGTTATACCCCTGACTCCCTCACACCTGTTATACCCCTGTCTCCCTCACACACCTGTTATACCCCTGCCTCCCTCACACACCTGTTATACCCCTGCCTCCCTCACACACCTGTTATACCCCTGCCTCCCTCACACACCTGTTATACCCCTGCCTCCCTCACACACCTGTTATACCCCTGCCTCCCTCACACACCTGTTATACCCCTGTCTCCCTCACACACCTGTTATACCCCTGCCTCCCTCACACACTTGTTATACCCCTGACTCCCTCACACTTGTTATACCCCTGACTCCCTCACACCTGTTATACCCATGTCTCCCTCACACCTGTTATACCCCTGCCTCCCTCACACACCTGTTATACCCCTGCCTCCCTCACACCTGTTATACCCCTGTCTCCCTCACACACCTGTTATACCCCTGTCTCCCTCACACACCTGTTATACCCCTGACTCCCTCACACACCTGTTATACCCCTGCCTCCCTCACACACCTGTTATACCCCTGACTCCCTCACACACCTGTTATACCCCTGCCTCCCTCACACACCTGTTATACACACTGAACACACTGTTGTGTCAAAGGGTACCCTATTCCTAGTTGGGGGGGGGGGGGGGGGTCAGTGTGTAGAAGGTAGTGGGGGGGTTGTTGGTGTCAGTATGTGGAAGGTAGTGGGGGGGGGGGGTTGTTGCTGTCAGTATGTGGAAGGAAGTGGGGGGGGTTGTTGGTGTCAGTATGTAGAAGGAAGTGGGGGGTTGTTGGTGTAAGTGTGTAGAAGGTAGTGGTGGGGGGGTCAGTGTGTAGAAGGTAGTGGGGGGGTCAGTGTGTAGAAGGTAGTGGGGGGGGGGTCAGTGTGTAGAAGGTAGTGGGGGGGGTCAGTGTGTAGAAGGTAGTGGGTGGGAGGGTTGTTGGTATAAGTGTGTAGAAGGTAGTGGGGGGAGGGTTGTTGGTGTAAGTGTGTAGAAGGTAGTGGGGGGGTCAGTATGTAGAAGGTAGTGGGGGGGGTCAGTATGTAGAAGGTAGTGGGGGGTTGTTGGTGTAAGTGTGTAGAAGGTAGTGGGGGGCGGGGGGGTCAGTGTGTAGAAGGTAGTGGGGGGGGTTGTTGGTCTCAGTATGTAGAAGGTAGTGGGGGGTTGTTGGTGTAAGTGTGTAGAAGGTAGTGGGGGGGGGGGGTCCGTGTGTAGAAGGTAGTGGGGGGGGGTCAGTGTGTAGAAGGTAGTGGGGGGGGGGTCAGTGTGTAGAAGGTAGTGGGGGGGGGTCAGTGTGTAGAAGGTAGTGGGGGGGGGGTCAGTATGTAGAAGGTAGTGGGGGGGGGTTGTTGGTGTAAGTGTGTAGAAGGTAGTGGGGGGGGGGGGGGTTGTTGGTGTAAGTGTGTAGAAGGTAGTGGGGGGGTTGTTGGTGTCAGTATGTAGAAGGTAGTGGGGGGGGGGGGGGGGGGGGGGGGTGTTGGTATCAGTGTATAGAAGGTAGTGGGGGGTTGTTGGTGTCAGTGTGTAGAAGGTAGTGGGGGGGGGGGGTGTTGCTGTCAGTATGTAGAAGGTAGTGGGGGGGTGTTGGTGTCAGTGTGTAGAAGGTAGTGGGGGGGGGGGTTGTTGGTGTCAGTATGTAGAAGGTAGTGGGGGGTTGTTGGTGTCAGTGTGTAGAAGGTAGTGGGGGGGGGGTTGTTGGTGTCAGTATGTAGAAGGTAGTGGGGGGTTGTTGGTGTCAGTGTGTAGAAGGTAGTGGGGGGGGGGGTTGTTGGTGTCAGTATGTAGAAGGTAGTGGGGGGTTGTTGGTGTCAGTGTGTAGAAGGTAGTGGGGGGTTGTTGGTGTCCGTGTGTAGAAGGTAGTGGGGGGTGGGGGGGGGGTGTTGCTGTCAGTATGTAGAAGGTAGTGGGGGGTGTTGTGGAAGGGAGAAACAGTAGTTAGTTCGAGGTGGGAGATTAGGTTTGATGTGGTAATGAAACTGTGTGTGGATTGGTAGCTGTGTCAGCAGGTCTTACGGCATGTCCCAGTAGTGCTCGGTGGTGCAGTGTGCTGAAGACAGGACGTGCTAGCTGTCAGCATCCCCCTCCAGCTGACACCAATCCCTATGTGAACTACCTACCTACCGCATCGCTAGCTCCACAGACATTAGGGAAACTCCAAACAAACTCAAACATAGTCTCTTCTACATCACTTCCTGTTTTCACGGCATGGTCTCTTCCTGTTTTCATGGAAAGGAAGAACACGTGTGGACAATGAGCTCATTGCTGCTGTACTGTTTGTGTGATGCACATGTGAACAAGCGTTACATATCGTTACTCATCTGATCACACACTGTTCAACATCTGGTCATCTCCCACATGCTGAACCAGAGATGACCCCTCTGATACCTTGTTACAGTAGCAGAGATGATGTTACTGTAGCAGAGATGATGTTACAGTACCAGAGATGACCCCTCTGATACCTTGTTACAGTAGCAGAGATGATGTTACAGTACCAGAGATGACTCCTCTGATACCTTGTTACAGTACCAGAGATGATGTTACAGTACTAGAGATGACCCCTCTGATACCTTGTTAAAGTACCAGAGATGATGTTACAGTACCAGAGATGACTCCTCTGATACCTTGTTACAGTACCAGAGATAATGTTACAGTACCAGAGATGACTCCTCTGATACCTTGTTACAGTACCAGAGATGATGTTACAGTACCAGAGATGACCCCTCTGATACCTTGTTACTTTACCAGAGATGATGTTACTGTACCAGAGATGACTCCTCTGATACCTTGTTACTGTACCAGATATGATGTTACAGTACCAGAGATGATGTTACAGTACCAGAGATGATGTTACTGTACCAGAGATGACCCCTCTGATACCTTGTTACTGTACCAGAGATTATGTTACAGTACCAGAGATGATGTTACAGTACCAGAGATGATGTTACAGTACCAGAGATGATGTTACTGTACCAGAGATGACCCCTCTGATACCTTGTTACTGTACCAGAGATGATGTTACAGTACCAAAGATGACCCCTCTGATACCTTGTTACAGTACCAGAGATGATGTTACAGTAGCAGAGATGACCCCCTCTGATACCGTGTTACAGTACCAGAGATTATGTTATAGTGGCAGAGATGACCCCTCTGATACCTTGTTACAGTACTAGAGATGGCCCCTCTGATACCTTGTTACAGTTCCAGAGAATGTTATAGTAGCAGAGATGACCCCTATGATACCTTGTTATAGTACTAGAGATGACCCCTCTGATATCTTGTTACAGTACCAGAGATGATGTTACCGTACCAGAGATGACTCCTCTGATACCTTGTTATAGTACTAGAGATGACCCCTCTGATACCTTGTTACAGTACCAGAGATGATGTTACAGTAGCAGAGATGACCCCCTCTGATACCTTGTTAAAGTAGCAGAGATGATGTTACAGTACCAGAGATGACCCCTCTGATACCTTGTTACAGTACCAGAGATGATGTTACAGTAGCAGAGATGACCCCCTCTGATACCTTGTTACAGTACCAGAGATGATGTTACAGTAGCAGAGATGACCCCCTCTGATACCTTGTTACAGCAGATTTTTTTTTGTTTACTTCCATTCGTGTACCAGAGAAACAATCCGGACAGATTCTATAGTAAAGATGAATTTAATTTCTTATCCTCTGAATCTGTGTGTTTCGGCTGCAGTTTGTAAGTGATGAGAAGTAGAGGCCTGCTGGTATATCTAAAGCCTCTTGACAGAGCAGGATTTACGGACACACACATATGCAGAGACACGCATGCAAGCACGCACACGCAATCACACACACACATACACACACACACACACACACACACACACACACACACACACACGTACATTTCTCCTAGCCAGAGAGCAGTAACCAGCATTGGCAGAGGCTGACATATGGACTTAATTAAATTAAATTAGGAGACGGAGAGAAAAGGCTGTGGTCAGTTGCCAAATTCTCCTTTACCTTGAAAGGATTGGAGAAATAATAAATAAAAAAAATACCTCCTAGAGGCTCCAGTAAAGATCTGTCACCTTGTGGAAAACGTGGAAATTCACTGTGTCCTAAATGGCAGCCTATTTTCTATGTGAAAGTATTCAAAAGCTGTGCACTATTCAGAGAAGTGAGGAAGGGAACCACAAACCTGGGTTTTCATCTTGTAATCAGCAACTAATGGACATTTTGCCACTGCCTCCTGACACTAACACCAGCCAGCCATGCCCTTGTGACAGAAGGGATATTAACTAGAAAACAACACATAGCCTCTCTTCATCCTTGTCTCTCCTTTCAGCTCAGTGACTTTCTTATTTAGTTAGCACTTTGTTTCTGAATCCTGTAAGGTCTGTGTCTGACTGTAAGGTCTGTGTCTAGCTGTAAGGTCTGTCTGTGTCTGACTGTAAGGTCTGTGTCTAGCTGTAAGGTCTGTGTCTGACTGTAAGGTCTGTCTGTGTCTGACTGTAAGGTCTGTGTCTAGCTGTAAGGTCTGTGTCTAGCTGTAAGGTCTGTCTGTGTGACTGTAAGGTCTGTATCTGACTGTAAGATCTGTCTGTGTCTGACTGTAAGGTCTGTGTCTGACTGTAAGGTCTGTCTGTGTCTGACTGTAAGGTATGTGTCTAGCTGTAAGGTCTGTGTCTAGCTGTAAGGTCTGTCTGTGTCTGACTGTAAGGTCTGTGTCTGACTGTAAGGTCTGTCTGTGTCTGACTGTAAGGTCTGTGTCTAGCTGTAAGGTCTGTGTCTAGCTGTAAGGTCTGTCTGTGTGACTGTAAGGTCTGTATCTGACTGTAAGGTCTGTCTGTGTCTGACTGTAAGGTATGTGTCTAACTGTAAGGTATGCCTGTGTCTGACTGTAAGGTCTGTCTGTGTCTGACTGTAAGGTATGCCTGTGTCTGACTGTAAGGTCTGTCTGTGTCTGACTGTAAAGGTATGTCTGTGTCTGACTGTAAGGTATGTGTCTAACTGTAAGGTATGCCTGTGTCTAACTGTAAGGTATGTCTGTGTGACTGTAAGGTCTGTCTGTGTGGCTGTAAGGTCTGTATGTGTCTGACTGTAAGGTCTGTCTGTGTCTGACTGTAAGGTCTGTCTGTGTGGCTGTAAGGTCTGCCTGTGTGACTGTAAGTTCTGTCTGTGTGTGACTGTAAGGTCTGTCTGTGTGTGACTGTAAGGTATGTCTGTGTCCGACTGTACGGTCTGTGTCCGACTGTAAGGTCTGTGTCCGACTGTAAGGTATGTCTTTGTGACTGTCGCTAGAGCTCAATGAGTCAAGTAAAGTGCTGTAGTTGTGTCGTAGTGATGTAGTAGTGATGCAGTAGTGGTGTAGTAGTGATGTAGTAGTGGTGGAGTAGTGGTGTAGTAGTGATGTAGTAGTGGTGGAGTAGTGATGTAGTAGTGGAGTAGTGATGTAGTAGTGGAGTAGTGATGTAGTTGTGATGTAGTAGTGGTGTAGTAGTGATGTGGTAGTGGTGTAGTAGTGGTATGGTAGTGATGTAGTAGTGATGTAGTAGTTGTGTAGTAGTGATGTAGTAGTGATGTAGTAGTGATGTAGTAGTGGTATGGTAGTGATGTAGTAGTGATGTAGTAGTGATGTGGTAGTGATGTAGTAGTGATGTAGTAGTGGTGGAGTAGTGATGTAGTAGTGATGTAGTAGTGGTGTAGTATTGGTGGAGTAGTGGTGGAGTAGTGATGTAGTAGTGGTGGAGTAGTGATGTAGTAGTGATGTAGTAGTGGTGTAGTATTGGTGGAGTAGTGGTGGAGTAGTGATGTAGTAGTGGTGTAGTAGTGGTGGAGTAGTGATGTAGTAGTGATGTAGTAGTGATGTAGTAGTGATGTAGTAGTGGTGGAGTAGTGATGTAGTAGTGGTGGAGTAGTGATGTAGTAGTGATGTAGTAGTGATGTAGTAGTGATGTAGTAGTGGTGGAGTAGTGATGTAGTAGTGATGTAGTAGTGATGTAGTAGTGGTGGAGTAGTGATGTAGTAGTGGTGGAGTAGTGATGTAGTAGTGATGTAGTAGTGGTGTAGTAGTGATGTAGTAGTGGTGGAGTAGTGATGTAGTAGTGGTGGAGTAGTGATGTAGTAGTGATGTAGTAGTGGTGTAGTATTGGTGGAGTAGTGGTGGAGTAGTGATGTAGTAGTGGTGTAGTAGTGGTGTAGTATTGGTGGAGTAGTGGTGGAGTAGTGATGTAGTAGTGATGTAGTAGTGATGGTAGTGGTATGGTAGTGATGTAGTAGTGATGTAGTAGTGATGTGGTAGTGAAGTAGTAGTGGTGGAGTAGTGATGTAGTAGTGATGTAGTAGTGATGTAGTAGTGATGTAGTAGTGGTGGAGTAGTGATGTAGTAGTGGTGTAGTATTGGTGGAGTAGTGATGTAGTAGTGATGTAGTAGTGGTGTAGTAGTGATGTAGTAGTGGTGTAGTAGTGGTGTAGTAGTAGCAGCCTAGAACTGGACTTGAGTCACATACAGAACCCAACAATAGTTTTAACATATATGTTCCTTATCCAGACCTCTATGGAATGGCTCAGTTAGTAACCCCCTGGGCAATCTGGCTGTGAAAGGCTTTGTCCCAAGTGACACTCTGTCCCCTATATAGTGCACTACTTTTGACCGTGGGCCCTGTTCAAAAGTAGTGCACTGTGTAGGCAATAGGGTGCCATTTAGCACGCAAGCAAAGAGAACTCAGTGAGACAATGTGATTACACAGTAACACACCAGGACACTACAGAACACAGCCAGTTTCATCCTGATTCCTGACACTGAAGATCTGTGGGGGGGGGGGGGTGGATGTCTCTTGATTGTTATTCTGTTTTCTGCGTCCCCGTCCGTCCGTCCGTCCGTCAGTGAGCCTAAGCTTTAATGGGGTAACAATGCTGTGTGTTGGGATGGGGGGGTTCTTCACTTGCTCTGTTGTTCCCTGGCTCTGATATCCTCAACCCCCAAAATACATCCCTAATGGCACCCTCTCCCCTGTATAGTGCACTACTTTAGACCAGACCTGGCACCCTCTCCCCTGTATAGTGCACTAGTTTAGACCAGACCTGGCATCCTCTCCCCTGTATAGTGCACTACTTTAGACCAGACCTGGCACCCTCTCCCCTGTATAGTGCACTACTTTAGACCAGACCTGGCACCCTCTCCCCTGTATAGTGCACTAGTTTAGACCAGACCTGGCATCCTCTCCCCTGTATAGTGCACTACTTTAGACCAGACCTGGCACCCTCTCCCCTGTATAGTGCACTAGTTTAGACCAGACCTGGCATCCTCTCCCCTGTATAGTGCACTACTTTAGACCAGACCTGGCACCCTCTCCCCTGTATAGTGCACTACTTTAGACCAGACCTGGCATCCTCTCCCCTGTATAGTGCACTACCTTAGACCAGGGTCGCTGCTCTCCTACCTGCCAAGCTGATCCTTTAGGTTCCGTAAAGAAACACCCGCCTTCCCTGGACCATCTGTGCTTCAGAACCCTCTAGTGCTCGCTAACTAACACCCGCCTAACCCCTACCTCCCCCACCTCACCCCTACCTCCCCTTCCACTACTCCGTCGTCCAACGTCCTCACCCCTACCTCCCCCGCCTCACCGGTCCTCCCCCTACTATACCCCCTCCTCACTCCTACCTCTCCCGCCCCACGGTCCTCCCCCACGATCCTCCCCCTACTATACCCCCTCCTCACCCCTACCTCTCCCGCCCCATGGTCCTCCCCCACAGTCCTCCCCCTACTATACCCCCTCCTCTACCCCGCCTCACCCCTACCTCCCCTTCCACTACTCCGTCCTCCAAACTCCTCACCCCTACCTCCCCCGCCCCACGGTCCCCCTTCTCTACCCCCTCCTCACCTCTATCTCCCCCGCCCCACGGTCCTCCCCCTACTATACCCCCTCCTCACCCCTACCTCCCCCACCCCACGGTCCTCCCCCTACTATACCCCCTCCTCACCCCTACCTCCCCCACCCCACGGTCCTCCCCCTACTACACCCCCTCCTCACCCCTACCTCCCCCACCCCACGGTCCTCCCCCTACTATACCCACTCCTCACCCCTACCTCCCCCACCCCACGGTCCTCCCCCTACTATACCCACTCCTCACCCCTACCTCCCCCGCCCCACGGTACTCCCCCTCCTCACCCCTACCTCCCATTCCACTACGCAGTCCCGTCTCTGTTGTATTGGCAACCGGTTCAGTTACAGGAGAATAAACTGGATGAGCTCGGGACGACTGTGTGATCTCACTCTCCGTAGCCGATGTGAATAAGACCTTATTAAACAGGTTAACATTCGCAAGTCCGCGGGGCCAGAAGGAATACCAGGACGCTTACGGACCAGCTGACAAGTGTCTTCACTGAAATGTTCAACCTAATCCTAATAAAATGTAAAACTTGAAACTATCCCCTGTTTTAAGCAGACCACCATTCTCCCCATGCCCAAGAACACCAAGATAACCTGCCTAAATGTCTATAGCTATAGATAGGGGGCGGCAGCGTAGCCTAGTGGTTAGGGCGGCAGCGTAGCCTAGTGGTTAGAGTGTTGGACTAGTAACCGAATGGTTGCAAGTTCAAATCCCCGAGCTGACAAGGTACAAATCTGTCGTTCTGCCCCTGAACAGGCAGTTGCTAGGCTGTTCCTAGGCCGTCATTGAAAATAAGAATTTGTTCTGACTTGCCTAGTTAAATAAAGGTAAAATAAAAATAAAAAAAATAGCTAATCAAATGGCTACCCAATGCTGCTACTGTCTATTATCTGTCCTGTTGCCTAGTCACTTCATCCCTACCTATATGTACATAGCTACCTCAATTACCTCGTACCCCTGCACATCGACTCGTTACTGGTACCTCCTGTATATAGCCATGTTATTACCTGGTACTTCCTGTATGTAGCCATGTTATTGCCTGGTACGTCCTGTATATAGCCATGTTATTAGCTGGTACTTCCTGTATATAGCCATGTTATTAGCTGGTACTTCCTGTATATAGCCATGTTATTAGCTGGTACTTCCTGTATATAGCCATGTTATTACCTGGTACTTCCTGTATATAGCCATGTTATTAGCTGGTACTTCCTGTATATAGCCATGTTATTAGCTCGTACTTCCTGTATATAGCCATGTTATTACCTGGTACGTCCTGTATATAGCCATGTTATTACCTGGTACGTCCTGTGTATAGCCATGTTATTTCCTGGTACTTCCTGTATATAGCCATGTTATTACCTGGTACGTCCTGTATATATGTTATTAGCTGGTACTTCCTGTGTATAGCCATGTTATTTCCTGGTACTTCCTGTATATAGCCATGTTATTACCTGGTACGTCCTGTATATAGCCATGTTATTACCTGGTACTTCCTGTGTATAGCCATGTTATTTCCTGGTACTTAGTCTACACCTGTTGTTTACAGTGACAAATACATTTGTATTTTATTTGACCAATCAGATTCAACGGTATAGCACCCAGGGCACGCTATAAACCTGTCATGGTTGGAGTAAACACACACACACCCACACGCACCCATACATACTCACACACACACACGCATGCTCACACAAACACAGAAACACACACGCACGCACACACACACAGAAACACACACACACACACACACAAACACACAGAGAAACACACAGGCACACGCACACACACACACAGAAACACACAGACACACACACTCACACACATCCTTTGGTAATGAGCCTGGTATGCAGTACGACCCTCACACCTTAACAGTGGTGCATCTGTTTGACTGAATGCTTCTGTGACTGAACACACACACACACACACACACACACACACACACACACACACACACACACACACACACTACACACACACACACACACACACACACACACACTACACACACACACTACACACACACACACACACACACACACACACACACACACACACCCCTCTCCGCTTCTGCATTACTTTGCAATGAGGCCAACCTTTGCCTGTTTATTTTAATCTAATTAGTGGTCAATTAAAAACAAACAAAAATGCTGAATCAAATTTCTTTGATCAAATCTCTGCTGGTGCTGGCTGCTTTTCATCTACAGCCACCATCTTGAATATTTTCATCTACAGCCACCATCTTGAATATTTTCATCTACAGCCACCATCTTGAATATTTTCATCTACAGCGACCATCTTGAATATTTTCCTCTACAGCCACCATCTTGAATATTTTCCTCTACAGCCACCGTCTTGAATATTTTCCTCTACAGCCACCATCTTGAATATTTTCCTCTATAGCCACCATCTTGAATATTTTCCTCTACAGCCACCATCTTGAATATTTTCCTCTACAGCCACCATCTTGAATATTTTCCTCTACAGCCACCATCTTGAATATTTTCATCTACAGCCACCATCTTGAATATTTTCCTCTACAGCCACCATCTTGAATATTTTCCTCTACAGCCACCATCTTGAATATTTTCATCTACAGCCACCATCTTGAATATTTTCCTCTACAGCCACCATCTTGAATATTTTCCTCTACAGCCACCATCTTGAATATTTTGCTCTACAGCCACCATCTTGAATATTTTCCTCTACAGCCACCATCTTGAATATTTTCCTCCCTATTCACCATCTTGAATGTTGTCCTCTACAGCCACCATCTTGAATCTTTTCCTCTACAGCGACCATCTTGAATATTTCCCTCTACAGCCACCATCTTGAATCTTTTCCTCTACAGCGACCATCTTGAATATTTCCCTCTACAGCCACCATCTTGAATATTTCCCTCTACAGCCACCATCTCGAATATTTTCCTCCCTATTCACCATCTTGTATATTTTCATCTACAGCCACCATCTTGAATCTTTTCCTCTACAGCGACCATCTTGAATCTTTTCCTCTACAGCGACCATCTTGAATATTTCCCTCTACAGCCACCATCTTGAATCTTTTCATCTACAGCGACCATCTTGAATATTTTCATCTACAGCCACCATCTTGAATATTTTCATCTACAGCCACCATCTTGAATATTTTCCTCCCTATTCACCATCTTGAATCTTTTCATCTACAGCCACCATCTTGAATATTTTCCTCCCTATTCACCATCTTGAATCTTTTCATCTACAGCGACCATCTTGAATCTTTTCATCTACAGCGACCATCTTGAATCTTTTCATCTACAGCGACCATCTTGAATCTTTTCATCTACAGCGACCATCTTGAATCTTTTCATCTACAGCGACCATCTTGAATATTTTGCTCTACAGCCACCGTCTTGAAGATTTTCCTCTACAGCCACCATCTTGAAATAATTTGAGGCAGCAGTGTAAACAACCTAACATTTGTTTCATTTTTTCCTTCCTGAGGAAGACAGAGGAAAGTCAGCCTGGCCTGCATGGACAGCCTGTGGGTTTTTACTGCCTGACTGC